>NC_063992.1:8494848-8797878 GCF_932276165.1 Plutella xylostella | reverse complement strand
TATGGCTTTTATTTTGTATATTTTATGGATGGTAGGTAATAAATATTGGTATTTAAAAACTTCTGAAACTTCTTCTAGATGATGTACAAGAGCATCATCATCAGCCAACATCTGGCCAACGTTCATTCATAGCCAGGTATAGATAAGCATAGTTTATTATTCACTGAAATAAGTATGTTTTGATTTATTTAATAGTGGTTAGATACGCATTCCTTCATGATTCACTAACCGCTCATGTAATATTTAATCCGATTTAGGGATCTCAGTCGGATGTGCCCGACATGCCGTCTATTTCATAACTTCATCATTCCAACTGCATGGCTCTCCTTCCAATGAAGAAAGGGTTGTAGGCCTAGTCCTCCATGGCCTAGTGCAGTTTGATGGACCCCAACACAAGCAAGCTTGTGCTGAGAGAGTTGTCAGATAAGTGGTCAACCCCACCGTCAGATATTTTCAAGCTGCCTCTGACTAGGATTTACGATTGCTGCCGAAACAGCAACTGGGACCCACAGCGGCGTCCTAAGGAAGCGCCTAGAAAACAACCACATGAAATCGGCACCCATCCAATGACTGACCGACCGTGCGATCTGTTCCTTATCTTCGATGATCAGTTACGATCACTGAAGCTATCTGAACTATGGATGCATTTAACGGTATTTCATAACTGTACAGAATAAAAATAAATACAATTCAGAAACCCATTCACCCGTAACACCCAGACAGCAAATAAGCCGGCATGATTAAGAAGCGCCACCAACAATAATTTCCAGTTTCGATTCCAGTCGTCGAGCATTCTTTGTGCGAGTGCAGCGAACGGCGTCTGTCACAAGAACTAAGAAAAGTGAGGCGAGTTCACACACCAGCATACTAAGGAGGTCGAATGTTGTCGCGTCTTGCCCCATGCCGTCTCTTTGTTGAGCGCCGCGGAGACAGCCAAACGACTTCCGATAATCAATTTTGAAGTGTGTGCTGCATTGTAAATTTTGTGCATGTATTTTCTCTGTTGTTTCTTGAGTGGCTGTAGGATATGGGCTAGGAACTTCCAACACCCATAAACTGTTTTTGGTGTTTGCTTCCCCATGAATAGCGTCCAAAGAAGTAGGTACCTATTGAGTTTAGTCTAAAGCATGGCTATACAAATACGGTATATAGCCTGCTACGCTATCACAGGCAGATACGCAAACACACAGTGACGTTAAACTTGTTTATCACTCCTCTTTTTGAGAAAAAGCCCTTCATCAAAGTGAAATCTACTAAAAACCCCGTGGCGACCATTATATTTTAAAATAAAATAAATTGTATTAGGTATAAAAGCGTGAGTCTTGTAAGTGAAATGTAATTTAGACTAAACAATTATCAGCACTTTCTCGCGTGTACACTGTACAAGTTTAGCATTAAGTTAGCTTGTTACTATCTTTAAAGTCCCAACAAGAAAATCAACTCGCAATTTAGTACAATTGAGCAGTTCTGAAGCAATAAAAGTTTTATCCAACATTGTTACAACATTCAATTTTATTTCACCGAAAACACTTTTGATTAAATTTGTTTCATAAATTACTGGCAGTTAGCTCCTACCTTAATTTGATTTTGGTTATCTTTGCGTACAAAGCTGTAACAATAATTTTTCATTTGTTTACTAAAAATTTTGAAGGTCCGATAGGGCCTTTTGAATGTCAAAGTATTTTATGTCAACCGGAGGTTTCAATTACTCACTTTAGTGTTCCAATTAAATTTATTTACTTGTACCATGAGCAAGTTCTAATAATAACAGGCACGAATGGTTAAAACAATAATAAGGCTATATTTCTGATCGTAAGTCTAAAAAGTCCTGAGACAGTTCATTATAGTTTAAATAATGTTGTCCTGGAATGCCTATTTTATTTATAGATAGGTACATAGGTTTAGTTCTTATTAATTTATTTGGTATCAGTACTAACTTAGTAAAATTTTTAATTTTTCATGAGATCACAAACACAACAAATACGGCTAACATGCACTTTAAAATAAATAATCCACTTTATTGCGTTGGACTGTCAGCACGGTTTCTTTAAACCCGTGTTTATAAGGCATAAGTCCACAGCGGCTATGTTTGAATGCGTAGGTCTAACTAAGGCTGGCGATGCTCTGAAGAAAAACTCATTTCTTTTCATTTGCGGTCGCCGCCTCCGCCGACAGTGTACTTCGCTAATCTGGACTCGTCGGGATGTTGCATTGAACCTTCAGCGGAAAAAATAATTAAATGCATTTAATGAGTATATTGTTGTTTTTGTGGTTTGTGCTATATGTTATGTGATTCGGTGATTGATGTGATCCTGTATACTATAACTATAACTATTTCGATATATTGCCCTTCTAGTACCTACTTAAGCCATATAAGTAAAAACCTTTTTTAAACTATAGTTAGTATAAAACAATCATAACTTTTTATGAAGGTTACTTTTTGATATAATAATATTTTTTTTAATAAGTACGTACCTGGATACCAAGTTCATCACAATCGATCAGTCTTCCAAAAACTATGCATGCATTTTACGCCATAAACTAAATGAATAAACATAGGACAAGTTAAAAAAATAATACTCAGGGCTCTTCAAGGAGTACGAAGTGGGAACACTCCATTTCACCCGTGGTCTAGTAATAAATTTTTAGACTTCGCATCAGTATGCCCGTAACGTTTCGACGGCTTTGCTCCGAATGCGACAAACTAAGATATATCTGGCTCTTTAAGTAGCCTGCGAGATAGAAAGCTTTTGTTTAAAGAGTACAAGCCAAGGCTATTTGGGTAACGTAATGATGATACCTACTAGTTTTACGATGCAAGAGTCTGGCGTGACTTTGCGAACGGTGTTTTGTAAATTATGAGACGTTCATTCCTAAGTAAATTAACTACACTCACGAGCTAAGAAACAGTTCCACTTATAAAATTCCGACACTAAATGGCCACAATTTTTTAGAAAGAAAGAACAAAATGTTTCCGTTTTTAATTGATAATATTCTGGTGAGCTATTTAAAAGCTCACCAGAATACTTCAATATAGCGAACAGCGTCATTAAGCTAGCCTTTTCCGCTTAGGAGTTACTTGGTGCTTTTCTCAGTGGAACTTTTTCATTGCCCGTGAATGTACATACAATGAAAAAATAGAACTTTTAATGAGAATTTTTATTTTATAAGTATGTAGACCTTAGTATCTCCAGATTTCCAAAAATAAGGCACACAGTTTGAGGCCTTAGATTAATGTAAATGATTAAAATGTTAACATTCTAACCTAAAGCAGCAAGAGTACAGTCAACAAAGTAACGAAAGAAATTCGTACACGAAGATGTAAAGTGCGATGGAAATGCTAAGCCGGCAGCGCAGGCGCTCTTGGCCAAACTTCTGACCTTTCTATTGAGGCAAATCTTGCGACCCAGCGGTTCCTATTCTTTGCTTACCTTATTTCTGACCAGCAACAAAAAAACTCTGATATGAATTATATTTTTGTTCAAATATGCGTTGCTCATATTTATAATGTTCTAAAACGTAAAATGTTGTTGTATTTCTCGCATGCTCTGCATTTTTGATTCAACCAACAATAGCGCACTGCTGTCTATCATCACCTCCATACATCAATCATCATCATCATCAGCCAATAATCATCCACTGCTGGACATAAGCTCTTCCAAGCAGCGCCAACACACTCGGTCGATAGATCAGGTATCGACATAGTAATATGTGGCTGCTCTTACTTCAGGGACTCTTTCCTTCTATTTGCTGGTACCAACCTATGAGTTTGTCACTTCATCCGGCTGGAGTATGTTGTTCGCAAGGTCGACCTATCCAATTCCCATCCATTCCAGTAGTGAATTCAAGAACTAACGAAACACAACGGTTTACAGTATTTTCATTTCATGGTACGGCTTTACTGCTGGCGAGTGTTGCTTTGAATTTTTGTGACCACATTTTCTGTTATAGTGGAAAGATTTGCTCTGGCAAAGTGCACTGGGCGATTCGTTTAGAAACTTCCAGAAAATATATGGACCCGCAACTCATATAGATTGTAACCATAGAATGAGACTTAAATAAGTTTGATTTATTTTAAAATTTAAAGATCGCAATTGAAATGCTTGCTTCAACAAATATACAGGATGTCTCATTTGTCAATGTCACGCCGATGCCGGTATGAGGTGATACAAATCTTCATAACGTAAGCAACTTTTATTGTTGGGATTTGCCAACACTGCGCACTAAATGAAATAAAATTGATTAAGGCTCACTAGCACTTGACTAAATCGCTGATAAATTTGCTCCTGTATATTAGTATAATACTACCCAGTGTAATATGTAGAAAATCGCATAATTGCCTCCGCTGCCAGGCAACCTTACAAACTCGCAGCCTTATTGGAAGTCCCGCTCCGCCGCTCACTCTTCATGGGAATTTTGTTGAGTAAAGAAAACAAGGAAAATCTAATGAAGTCAGGGAAAGTTCACCTTCACTCTGGCTGGAAAATTATATTGGTGTTTACCTGATCTTATCAGTTCTGAGAAGCCGTGGCCAGAGAATATTCTGTTTGGTCTCTAGATTTAGTTGATTGTTTTTCAAATTGTTTTGTTATTACCTCTATTGTATAAGTAATTTGTTTAGGTTCAGATTTACTCTTGAGTAGGACATAAAAATATTTGAGAGGGTCATACTCAATCAGATGCTTTTGCATTTCAATGAAGCTCGATTGTTTCATAGCCAGCAGTATGGTTTTACAAAAGGCAAATCAACAACCGATGCCGGTACCGCGTTAATTAAGCACATATTTGATGCCTGGGAAGACCATCACGATGCTATTGGAGTCTTCTGTGATCTGTCGAAGGCGTTTGATTGTGTAGACCATCAGACTTTAATTTCGAAACTGAGATACTATGGAATAGGAGGAAAGGCTTTAGATTTGATAGCTTCATATTTAGACAAGAGGCAACAAAGGGTCGATATTAACAATACTAAATCACAGGGGGCTCATGTAAATATAGGCGTCCCTCAAGGATCTATTCTAGGACCATTTTTATTCCTCATTTATATTAATGACTTGCCTTTTATGGTTGAAAAATTGACTAATATAGTTTTATTTGCTGACGATACTTCTTTGCTTTTTAAAGTTAAAAGAAGTGAAAATAATTTTTATGAAATTAATTCTATTCTATCTGACATACACGATTGGTTTACCGTAAATAATCTTTTATTGAATTTTAAGAAAACGAAATGTATTAAATTTACACTGCCGAATGTTAGACAATGCGATACTAACATTATTCTAGATGGGAATAAATTGGACCTAGTTAATGATACTGTCTTTCTTGGTATGACTATAGATTCAAAGTTGCAGTGGGGACCTCACATTGCCAAATTGGCTGGAAGGTTGAGCTCCGCAGCTTTTGCTGTACGGAAAATTAGACAGCTGACTGACGTTGAAACCGCCAGATTAGTTTACTTTAGTTATTTCCACAGCTTATTGTCGTATGGCATTTTGATTTGGGGTAGAGCCGCTGATATTGAAACTATATTTGTATTACAGAAAAGAGCCATCCGCTCTATATACAAACTTGGTTCCAGGGATTCATTGAGAGAACTATTTAAAGAAATTAACATCCTTACAGTTCCATGTCAGTTCATTTTTGCCAATTTAATGTATGTACGAAAGAATATTTCAACTTTTGATACAATTGGCAGTAATCATGACATTAATACTAGGAACAAGCATAAGCTGGCTTTTCCAGCGATGCGTCTGGCGAAAGTTAATAAATCGTTTTTAGGGTACTGTATTAGATTTTATAATAAGCTTCCAACAGAAGTTGCTCAAATGCCAGAGAATAAGTTTAAGTGTTACATTAAAGAGAAACTCAGTAAAAAAGCTTATTATAAAATTGATGATTACTTAGAGGACGTTAATGCATGGCTGTGATAAGTAGTTAGCTCTGCTCATATTATTATAATAATTATTATTAAGCTTATATGTCTTGTATACCAACTAGTTTTAAGTCTTTTTTTGAAAAGATGGCTCAGGAGTTTCTTGCCTCCGTTCTTCTCCTTAGACAGAAAGAGCCCCCCCTTATCCGAACGGAGAGTAATTTGTAAAAATTGACGTTCATCAGAAAATTTTATATTTGTACGATGAATAAAAAATTTTGACTTTGACTTTGACTTTGACATACATAAGTTGCATTTGCAATAATTTATATGCCACACTCAAGTTCTGCTTATCTAGTTAAAATATGTTTAAAATATCGTTGTTAAGACCTGTTAAAACCGCATAGCGAAAACTAAAGTACTTAAACTGATAGATAATTTTGCAAATTGTAAATACCGCTTTTCTTAGATCTGCGTAAAAAAAGTTTCATTTGATGTTTATCTTCATGTGAGTTATGAACTCATCTAGCTCTCGGCTCCGATATCTTTCTAAGATCCGTTGAACATAAAACCAATTTGGTTTGTTCTGCAAAAAGCGGTGTCGATTTGGAATGTTCCTAATACGCTTAGGATGTCATCTTTTGACTAGGTTTACGCAGTGGTATTGGATAAGGATTTCGTAAATCATGAATCATGATAGGTACTTTGATTTTGCTTAACTGAAAAGTGTGACTTTCACATTTTTATTGAAGTATATATATATATTGATATATAATGTATTTATGGAATACTGGACGTTGATGTATACTGCGGTGATCCACTGGGGTGGAACGTAGCACTGGATACCTTGTAGACCTTTAGACATATGACTTTATGCCTACTTATTGTCTACTAAAACTACCTATTTAATATACAAAAACTTAAATAACGTAAGTTCTACCTTATAAATTATTAAAATATAAATATCTCAAGGAATACTTCGAATAAAACGGGATACAGTTTGAAATAAGAAGACTTATGTTTTTATTTTTCCAAAGTTGTAATACCTGAACAAAGGTGTTCTTAGCAAGAGTACGGGGCATCTGTTTTTATTCTCACACATTAAGTTTTAAAGTAGTATTATATTTAACATTCTAACTTTAACACTCATTCAACCAAACTTTGATACGAGCGCAAATAATACCAGGCCGAGTTTCATTATGTTTTTTCTTATACTTTTGAGGTCGAATCGAAAGACAGAGGATTATTTTAAGTATCAATTGGGTCTAATTTTTTTTTTATCGATGTACCAACCATTCAATCCTTCTGTGTATCGTATCGATAAGCAAACGCGCAATCTGCTGTTTAGGAATTGACTGGCACAAGATAATATTATGGTCTGGGAAAAATATATTTGGTAACGTACTAAGAAAACCAAGCAAAAATAACAATTATTACTATTTAGTAACATCAAAATCGCTGGAGATATCAAAACACTTATTAACAGAAATACCAAGGGAAAACTCACTCTATTATGATCAACCTCCACCTCGTTACGAGTGTATCTGAAGTGAGAATTTATAAATCATCAGTCAAATAGAGGCACCTTATGTTGCGACTCGGGACGAGCTGAATTCGACATGAATTTTACATGAATGTATTATTCGAGGAGTGCGCCGCCTCGTCATTCATTTCGGTTATGCGATAGTCGTAAAACTTGTTTGTCGCACCAGGTAAGCAAGCCAACCCTACAAAAACAAATTTCACTTTTATTCACATATAAATTATTTTTTATTACGCTCCCCCTCCGCGGCCGCGCCGTGTGATTTATAGCTATCGAGCGCTCGCCCGACTCAAAGTCGATAGGCAAAATTCCTCATTTCGCGATTGTTTGCAAATTATTCGCTAATAAAGACGTAGCCAGTCTCCGGAACAGTGGAGCTCCTTTGATGGGAATGAAATATTGCCAACTACAGGCAATCCGGTGGCTGACAGACAGGGCGGCGTAAATCCCGGCCTACGAATAAAATGAATTTGCCCGAGAGCTACTGTAGAAAATTGGAAATGTCATTTTCGCTCTTTTTTAATGTTTGCGGCGGTGCGCTGCAAACGCGATAGGATTACGCCTTCCGATAGCGCGCCGTATGCCGCGCCAATGTTGTGCTATTTTAACCGACTTCAAAAAAAGAAGTAGGTTCTACATTCAGCTGTTTTGTTGCATTTTTAAAGCTTCAACACTACGGATTTCAAAAAGTTTATAAATGTAATCAACTACTATTGCGAAGCATATTTAAATTACTAACTCAATAATTGTATTTATTAACATGTATTTATGTAACACGTAGATACTTAAATCATTAACACGGCGGGCTGCGGCGGTACAGGGGGTCACTCTACATGACGAAAAAGGAAGTTTCAAATCACAGCTGCACGCCACGACTCTACCTCGATGTATTCAATTTTCCGATTGCACGACAGCTCTCGTTGGTTCGTTTTTTGTCAGTATAGAGTAACCCTCCAGGCGGGTGTCTCGCGTCGCGGTTGAGCACACATAGCTCGCTCAAAGCAAAGGCACACGATACACATCTCAGGCACAGCGCAGTCTTGTGAAGATAGTGGGTAAAGTGCACGGAAGGAGCCGAGTGACGTATCAACTGTACTTTTTATAGCGTGCTGCCATTTTCCATCCAGCTAACGTTGGGTATTCAGTGATTGACGCTATTCTGGCTGGCTTCTTACCGTACTACCACCACCGACACAAGACATTGGCAATTAACAATCGATAAGCAGTGTCGCTCGCCTGTCAAACATCTGTCGGATCTCTACAAGTTACGTGAGCTAAAAAAGATCTAAAGAGTGTCTTTGTTTTGATAATATTTTTTCCTTATTTTTCATATTCACTAAGTGAAATTTTCATTCGCTACTACATTTCTTCTGTGCCCTAAGCCTTTTACGGAGTTCGTTCATTAATAAAATGCTACAAAGACTCACAACATGTTGCAACGAATATTATGCAGAAAACATTTCAAAGAAACTTTTGTAAACTATGCTTGTCAGTCCTTTTTAATTTAACAAAACAAATAAGAGTATAATATTACTACTATTTCTATTGTTAATTTATAGATAAGCAGCACTTACTGAGTAATGTTTATCCTCAGATATAGGTCCATGTCTAATTTCCATATTGGTTGTGTGTTAGATAGTGATGTATATTCTTGCATTGACCCTATACTAGTGTATGCCACTGCTGAGGTTTTTAGTGCCGCCACACTCCCGTTTAAAAATGGTAATAACATTAATCAATTGATAATTTGATGTTTTAATTTTAGATTTTTAATAACAGCGTTCGACCACGCTTTACTTTAATAAACCTTGGCGATGTAATTTAAGTATGAATCAGTTTTTCATCGTCGGATTACAATTTTATTAATAGCATTTTTTGTTTGTTCCAGGTAAATATCCACCAATTTCCATCAAAAAATCTGCATCGTTACGGTACAATTTATTGGAAATATTTAATAAATCCATGTTACGGGAACTACGCGTAATCCATCAGAGTTTTCACAAAATCGCTGTTTGTAATAAAATCTGTGCCAGATAGGTATGTATTAAAAAACATTTTAATTGCAGACTTCCGGACTATATTCAGCAGCATATTTAAATAAGTACTTATCACATACATAATTTTTTAGTGACTCTGTCAATTTACAAAGCATCTTCACAGCCTGAGAATTGAAGCAATATTTCCTTGTTTCAACAGTAGCACATACCGCATATCAACAGGTTCCAGCATGCGAGAATATTTTTATGCCCGGCCATGTGTCACGCGCGCAGTCACCCGCGCGGCGTGATTTGTAGGACATCCCTAAATATCGATTAAAACCATCTCACGACCTCACTCGATATTTCAAATTGCTCGCGCCGAGCCACGATTTAATTTATGTCGTCTTACATTTTGAGGATGCGATATGCGAGTTTTATTACTTTTGCGCTGTCAAATTTACCTTAAAATTTCTACTTAAAAATTCATTAGTGGATCGGATGAATATTTCATTACCGCCGCGCGGGATTTAATAGGATTTTAATAACTTTGTGAGAGTGTGCGTGTGTTTGGATAATCTTATATTTAATTTTAGTTTACTCCATTGTAAGTAGGTACATTTATTTAAGAAGAGAAGATTTTTATAGAGTTATATACCTTCACTACTTTTTTACTCCGACCACTATCATAGATAAACTGGTGGGCACAGTCATTTTCTCAGAGCAGCACTATTCCCAATGAGTTTTTCACATCCACTTCACATCTCTTTCGTGGGGAGGTACGAAAAAAACGCTAGTCATTCCATTATTATATTCGTACAAAGAAACAAAGTTATAGGACGGAATATGGTTTTGTTTTCTTGTAGAACACACTTAGTGGTCCCTTAGAATAAAGTAATGGAAAAATTATTTTTTTCGATTTAAGTCTAGCTCATTACAACTTATTACCACTTACTCAACTATTTAACTGTTGTCCATGTTTTTGTTTACAAATAAAGAATATCTTTCTATCTATTTACCCCTAACTCTGTTAAATCCTATCACGTTTTATCTTTAAGGAATCGTTTTAATTAAAATAACCTAGTTGAATACTCAGCCTATCTGTTTTCAAAACTTACAATCAAACCACATCACATCTCGAAATATACATAATATGATAACTAATAACAGAGATGGGTATACACGTCAAAATACTAGACCTACTGCAAATATTGACCCCATAATAATAATAGTCTAAACACCTAAGGCTTAAGACCCTCCCCATAATATGTATCTGAATTAATAATCACGATTTGATTAATCCATAGTTCAGTCAGTTCAAAGGGGTCAATTGCGGAGGCCGAACGCGCCACATCAGAGGCGTATAGGTAGAAATGTCTGGCCCATGTGTTGCTAGATTTTGGCTTACGTCACGGTAAAATATTACAAGTAAGGGTGGGAAAGTTGGATTGCTATCCACTTATGCTTTTCGTACTTTTCCTGGTCGATTTTCCTTTCAGAGTGTTAGCTGAGGTGATATGTGTATTAGATGCGGGTAACAAGTGGTTCCGGAGTAATAAATAGTCAAGGGTTTCTATTGATTTGGTTGTTATTGATGGTAACATTGTATTAATATATTATATCTTATATTTTATGGTACTGCATTGCATAACGTTTGTCTAGATTTTAAGAAATTCTTATATTTACGTTCAAGTTTTTGCTACATTCTTTTACTGTGATAAGTAATAGGAACAAAACAAATTCACAACCCCAGAAATTTCTTTCATATCATGGCGAGTAGTGTGACCCCTTGGAGAAACCACAAAAACTTCTACTTTTACGAATGTTAGAACTCTGGCAAAGTGAAAAATAAGGCCGTCTCCACAGTAATTGCATTCAAAGTAATAAGCCAGCGAGCCCTTAACATCGGAAAGCAAACTTCGCGCTCAAGATTAAAAGTGGACTGACAAAAAGAGCGCAAACATAGGAAAAGCATTAAGTCATTCAACGCCGCCGCTTGAGCCCAAGTTTAATTCTGTGCCAACGGCGTGTTACTTAAACCCTAATTATATGGGCCTAGAGCTGATTTTTCTATTAGAAGTGAAATTGGGAGTTTTAAAAATGAATTAGGTATTTAAATTGAAGTAAGAAATTGAAGTTTTTTTTTAAAGCAAAATTGCAAGAATCGATTTTGGTTTGACCTTTCTTTGAGTGATGTATAAATATTAACCCACATTACATTTAGCCATGTTTTATGACGATTTGTTTAGCATATTAAAAAAAAATTTTCGGTGTACCATATACCTATTCGATGGAAAAATCACAAACTTTGTTCAAAATATAGGTCTCAACTTCAACACAACATACATACATAGTTGGTAATCAAAACAAAAAATACTTACTGACGCAGTAGAGATCCGTAATCTCCGTTCGGGAGACTGCTCGTTTATATCTGTAGTTCATTTGATCAGAAAATCAAATAAAAAAGTTTTCGTAGTAACTAATGAGAGGCCATCAGTGTGATGGACGCCACTGGAGTCCGCGACTTGAGGGCTCTTCCGAAGGGAGACGCGGGGAAAGGAAAAAATCTACCAACCGGTCTCGTAAGACCCACAGAACTATGCAAAAGTGGTATATACTATGCCGAAAGCCGGTTACTCGAGGGGTCATAATCGAGGGATCAACTTTCATCATCATCATCAGCCTATAGCAGTCTACTGCTGGACGCAGGCCTCTCCCAAAGCACGGCACTGGATGCGATCTTTAGCTTTCCGCATCCAATCATATCCAGCCACCTTTCGCAAGCCGTCACCCCATCTAGCCGGAGGGCGTCCCACACTACGTCAACTTGATCAACTTTAGTACTACGCTTTTAAAAAAATCATGAAAGAAATATTTTTCCACAAAAGGTATTTTTGACACGAGAATTTTTAATATACATATAATTTATACCTTCACTGTTCGCCGCTGAATCTCGACTAATACTGTCAGATTCAAAAATATGTAGAGTACAATCTAACCCATAATAATTTGCAGTACAGAATTAACTCTTAAAACTTAAGAATTAAGAATCACAACGCACAAAGCGTTACGCTTAGCGATTCCCGACATTACAACGCCTTCTAACAACACTGATCATTCAAACTACAGACAGCTCTGAGACAGAAATACAAGGGAATAGTTTGACAACGGTGTTCAGTTACACTTGGACACAATTTCCAACTGAAACCAACAAATTTCAAGTTTTCAAACTGAAAATGAGCTTTGAAGGTTCTCAGTTACGTCGTGACAGGCTGAAACTGAGTTTACGCGCTGTTGTTATGATGTATACTGTGGGCGCGTATAGTTTTTAAATATAAATCTCTGTCCATTTCCTATCTTCGTATAATAACAAAGGACCCAGTGTTATAAAAAGGAAATTATTACTAAAAATGTTCCTAGTTAGGACGTTAAAACAGCAGAATATGAATAATTTTATAATAATTTAAAATTTAAATATTGAATGATAATAATTCATTTTTTCCCATATAAATATAGCCCAATCTAGACAAAGCCTGTGATAAAGGTGTCAGAATAATGATGAAAATAAATCTGAAATAAAGTGGGCGTCACGATGTTTTCCGTGAATTTTCTATTTGTGTCGTGCGCTTTGTACTCTCACCAAAGAGGAGAAACCCGCGTTCGCCGAATACCACCATAGTTGTATTCGTACAAAAAAACTGCCGTTACATGATGTTGTTCGAAACTTATAATGAAATGGTTCCGATTCCATAATACTTTTTATTTTTTTAGGTACTTATTGTTTATAATACATAGGTATTATATGTATTATAAACTATACCTATAAGTACCTATAATATAGTAAAGCTGTATATGTATTAAAGCATTATTGTGATCGTATTTGCCAATCACTGCCTACTTATTTACAATGCGCCGTGTACAGAATGTAAAAAGGGGTAAGACGAAATGAGGCGACTCTTTCTTTTTTTTCACCTTTATTCTAGGACTTTTGAAATACCACATTGCCCACACCCTGTGTAAGATACAAATAAGTAAATACCTCACTACGAATGGTCCCTTTCGTACGCCTCATAATTATTATCCACATTGTTAAAGACCCCAAACAAAACACAAACAAAATCACCATCCCCTTGAAAATAATCGCATGTGACTTTGCAAATAAAACTCTTTCAATACTTGGACTTAATTTTGCGCCTTTTATCTTGTTAGCGCTGAAAACCTCGTTGCTTCGTCGTCGGAAACGAAAATAAAATAAACATCCTTTTCGCTGCTCGCACGAGGCACCAGGCTCCGGCTGCTTGAAGGTGTTGATTGGATTTGCGGCATCCGTTTCCATTAACTGGTGACGTTAAGCATCAGCTACAGAAACCAAATTGGCGCTCCAACTAACTAACTACTCCATCCCTGACAGCCACCGACCGAGGAAGGGTATTCTCAAATAACAAGCTACGACGTGCATAGTCATTTTTGAGAGATGCACTGAAGTAGATTCTTACCCCCTTATTCATAAAAAAGTTAGTGGACGCTTTAGCTATTGAACTGTTCTGTCACTCTCTGAGAGAGAACAATTTGACAGAGAGGGACAAAACAGTTCAATAGCTAAAGCGTCCACTAACTTTTTTATGAATACGGGGGTTAGGCTTTTAAAGATCCTTGAAAAAGTAGGTAGGTATGTATACCTACCAACGGGATGGTATGCGTGCCCGTAACACTCTACTACATTGTTTCTAAGAATTTACAGCAAGATCAAAGCACCAACTAAAAGCAAATTAAACCACCTAATACTACAAACAATTTCAAGTCTTCCAATAGGTAAGAGTATATCGCAAAACACGGTATAATCAATCTCCGCCCCAATCTGTTGTGGTCACGAGCATAATATTGGCAAAGCTAGGTATATCAACAGTATACTGTGATCTATGTATTGTACGCTGGGGTAAATTTGTCACCCGACAGCCGATTTCCGTCTTTGCGCCGTCGCAATACGGGCGAGACAGGACGTTGTGGCGGGACGTAAGACCATGGCATAATAAGGGTAACCTTGTTAGTGGGTTTCCCAGCCGGAACAATTGTATCTCGCGGCGGATAGCCGGAACTACCTGGCGTCGCGCAGCTCAAAATTCACAACACTTTTTTGACGAACATAAATATCATAAATATCAAAATTAACTTTATACCAGTATGTATATGTCATCAACATCTTAAATCTAAAACTAATCTAAAACTCTAAAACTAAATGTTCCTGTTTAACTATAATGTAAGCTAGGTATATATAAATGTGCATATGTGCTACTAAGCTATTATAAATTTGTTATGTAGTGCGACTCCTTACCCACAGACAAACCATATTAACATTTGGTTTTGTGGGATGTATGTAATATCATAAGTTGTTTTCTTTGAATAAAGATTTATTCTATTCTATTCTATCCTCACTACAAGAACCTCATGAAAAGAAAGGCAGGACCCACCCACTCGTTGTTACTTAATAACACGTAATTAGAAATAGGCTTATCTACAACTTCATACATAATTATAGGACATTTAATCAGTAGTTACGTTAATACCAATAAGATTAGTGGATATTACGTACATCAAACGAAATCGTCGAAGCGCACACAGTATTACCTTAATTACATTTCTGGCTCAAATAGTTAGATAACGCGGTTGAGTGTGGCCCGACTGTGTATTACACACTTGGCTAGCATTAATACGCGTACAGTATTCAGCAGATTATCCATCTCGATCAAAGCGTGTCCCTTAAGAGATCAATTTTGCAGATGCGTTGAAGCGATATAACTCAATCTGTGTTGAGTCTGGAGACATTGCCTGCACCGCGGGGCGAACGCTGAACCGCCCCGCTTAATGACTTATGTAGATAATAGTGTAATATATTTTGTTTTATAACAAGTACATTATGTAGTGGTTGGTGAGAATATTGACATAGGTTTTATATGCATACACCATATAGAAATTTCATGTGCAGAGCTAAACAAGTATATAATAGTATGTACCTACAGGCCACCTACTGGTGATTTCATTACCTTTGAGACTGTCATGGAGGATGTTCTAAGGTTAGCTTCCAATAGTAAAAAGGAAGTAATAGTGTGTGGTGACTTTAATGTTGACCTATTAAGTGACTCTCCTAATAGGTCGAAATTACTGTTACTTTTTAAATCATTTAATCTTTTTAATGTCTTTCTGGAACCAACTAGAATTACATCCACGTCTGCCACTTGTCTAGATAACATATTCTGTAACTGTGAGTTTAAAGACAGTAGTGTGATAAATTGTCTGAGGTCAGACCACAGTGGGCAGACCATTACCTTAGTAAACACTGACAAGACAAATAAAACTAAGGTGAGATGCAGACCGATTACTACAAAGAAAATTGACAATTACTTGAAGAAACTAGACGAAAAACTTCCGAAGGTTAAAGTAGATTGCAATTCTAATGAGATGTATACTAACTTATTTAAGATAATAGCTGATGAGTTTGAGAGTAATTTTAAAACGAAGGAAGTTTTGATAGACAATAAAATTAAATTTTGTGACTGGGCTACAGATGGTATTCGCAAAAGCAGGGCGACATTATATGATCTGTATGAGATGAAAACATTCATACTCCGCCCTGACTTTCAATCTTATGTGAAGAAATATAGCAAAATGTACAAATGTGTCTGTCACTGTGCGAAGACAATTTTTATTAATAACAAGATTAAAGACTCGGCTAACAAATCTAAGGCCATTTGGAATATAATTAATAACGAAACGGGGAAGAATCGAACACGCGAGACTAATTTATCTTTAAAGGTAGGCAATGACATAATAACATCAAATGACGAGGTGGCGAGAGTCTTTGAAGAGTTTTTTACGAACATTCCTTTAGAGACTACTTGCAACCTAGATTCTTCAGCTACATTAGCTGAAACCCTGGCGAAGGAGAACGCACCTTCAACCGATAAGGAATTTAAATTCAGATATATTAATACATTAACTATTATAAAAACATTTAAGTCTTTAAATATGAAGAAAACTGAAGACTTGTGGGGAATGTCAGTTAAATTTGTTCTTTCTATTATTAATAAAATCGCCCCAATTTTGGCTAACATTTTTAATAAATGTATCGCTGAAGGTGTGTTCCCAGATCTTATGAAATTGAGTAAAATTATACCTCTGTTCAAGAGTGGGGATATGGAGGACCCTGCAAATTTCAGGCCTGTCTCGGTTCTTCCAGTTTTGAGTAAAATATTTGAGAGGGTCATACTCAATCAGATGCTTTTGCATTTCAATGAAGCTCGATTGTTTCATAGCCAACAGTATGGTTTTACAAAAGGCAAATCAACAACCGATGCCGGTACTGCGTTAATTAAGCACATATTTGACGCCTGGGAAGACCATCACGATGCTATTGGAGTCTTCTGTGATCTATCGAAGGCGTTTGATTGTGTAGACCATCAGACTTTAATTTCGAAACTGAGATACTATGGAATAGGAGGAAAGGCTTTAGATTTGATAGCTTCATATTTAGACAAGAGGCAACAAAGGGTCGATATTAACAATACTAAATCACAGGGGGCTCATGTAAAGATAGGCGTCCCTCAAGGATCTATTCTAGGACCATTTTTATTCCTCATTTATATTAATGACTTGCCTTTTATGGTTGAAAAATTGACTAATATAGTTTTATTTGCTGATGATACTTCTTTGCTTTTTAAAGTTAAAAGAAGTGAAAATAATTTTAATGAAATTAATTCTATTCTATCCGACATACACGATTGGTTTACCGTTAATAATCTTCTATTGAATTCTAAGAAAACGAAATGTATTAAATTTACACTGCCGAATGTTAGACAATGCGATACTAACATTATTCTAGATGGGAATAAATTGGACCTAGTTAATGATACTGTTTTTCTTGGGATGACTATAGATTCAAAGTTACAGTGGGGACCTCACATTGAAAAATTGGCTGGAAGGTTGAGCTCCGCAGCTTTTGCTGTACGGAAAATTAGACAACTGACCGACGTTGAAACCGCCAGATTAGTTTACTTTAGTTATTTCCACAGCTTATTGTCGTATGGCATTTTGCTTTGGGGTAGAGCCGCTGATATTGAAACTATATTTGTATTACAGAAAAGAGCCATCCGCTCTATATACAAACTAGGTTCCAGGGATTCATTGAGAGAACTATTTAAAGAAATTAACATCCTTACAGTTCCATGTCAGTTCATTTTTTCCAATTTAATGTATGTACGAAAGAATATTTCAACTTTTGATACAATTGGCAGTAATCATGACATTAATACTAGGAACAAGCATAAGCTGGCTTTTCCAGCTATGCGTCTGGCGAAAGTTAATAAATCGTTTTTAGGGTACTGTATTAGATTTTATAATAAGCTTCCAACAGAAGTTGCTCAAATGCCAGAGAATAAGTTTAAGTGTTACATTAAAGAGAAACTCTGTAAAAAAGCTTATTATAAAATTGATGATTACTTAGAGGACGTTAATGCATGGCTGTGATAAGTAGTTAGCTCTGCTCATATTATTATAATAATCATTATTAAGCTTATAAGTACCTATTGTATACCAACTAGTTTTAAGTATTTTTTTTTGAAAAGATGGCTCAGGAGTTTCTTGCCTCCGTTCTTCTCCTTAGACAGAAAGAGCCCCCCCTTATCCGAACGGAGAGTAATTTGTAAAAATTGACGTTCATCAGAAAATTTTATATTTGTACGATGAATAAAAAATTTTGACTTTGACTTTGACTTATGTTTTTGTTTGTTTTTAAAACTCTTTTTTGAATACTTATGGAATTGGTAGCTAACTCGTAATGTTGTAAAGAAAATACTATACTTAGGTACATTTGTTTACAGTTTCTTCTGTTATGAGTGTAGCGTTATTTTGTCTCGTTATCCATTCATATTTATCAATATCTATCTCAACGGAATTGTAAATACCAAGTTTAATAGTACACATTTTTATATCATCCACTTTCAAAATACGAACCACTGTGGACGGTTTGTCAGCACTTTGTAAGCAGTTGCCCCACGGTGCCGGCGCCGCGTAGCTGCAACTACAAGTTTGAGCGTCACAACTTAGCTTCGGTAGTCGCTTTTAATGTCACCGAGTTGCTACCTGCAGCTATTCCGGCCCTGCAACTGAGCGGCACTCACTTTAAACTGGTTGCACCAAAAATCGCAAGTTTATATCATTTCCGCGCAACAGGATACGAGTAAATCCGAACGTCACCGGCTTTATAACACAATACATTAAGTCCGTGCACCATTTCATTACATTAGGCATTCTTTTTGCTGTAAAAAAACACGCTGCTGTAATACGGTTCCGACATTAGCGTCATAATAATAAAGGCTCGGCCTTTTAGTCGCAGCAGTCTGATTCTCGCTTCCTTTATTAGCCGACATTCGTGGCCGCCCGCGGCCGGGTTTAAATTGTATTCGGAGGTGTGCGGAGTCTTCAAATTCGAATTCATAGAATCGAGCGGCTGGGAATCAATTCCGCGGCAAGTTATTGCTTCGGTCGTAATTGCTTGTATTCAAAAGGAACATAAAGTGTACCGACGGCCTCGAGATTGCTTCATAAAGACTGAACTGAGCGCTAAAAGAGCATTTTCCTGAAAAGGAATTTTATAACAAATCTACCTTTATTGAAGGTTACGTTTGAAGGCGCCACTTTGCCGGCCTGTGCTTCTGTTCGCCTCTGCCAGGATTACCATAATTGATATAAATGTACTTGGGAAGGTTTAATTAAGCTGGACAGAGTAAAAGCTTAGTGGGCTGAATTTAGCCAAACACTATTTTGTATACTTAAACAGAGTATCAGGAAAACATGTACAGTTTTTGGCTTTTTTTTCCTATTTTATTTTATTCGCTGATGCGAGAGGGTTTCGAGCACGACTCGAGTGTTGCACCGCTCTTTACGACCTGTCACGTGTGCATTTTGATTCCCTTTATTAACTCCAGTGGGATCAATAGCAATGCTTTGTGGAATAAATATACATGTAGGTAATTAACCACTGACCTATATTTACAAACAATAATTCCAGACAAAATAGATTTTTCATTGCTTATAATTTCACGGAATGTGACGGGTTAAACAATTTGTACTGCTATGCTTTTGGTATCTCTTTTTACTACTTTCTCTGAAATCCCTACCTACCGGGTATGTAAATTCTCTTAACTTCATTATTTTGACATTTCAATCTTTAAAACACATTCTACCTGAATACTTTCGACACTAGTCACACTAGCATAATCGACAGAGGTTAGCTGCTCGCTGCGCGCTGCTAAGAAAAACAATGTATCGTCCAAAGAACAATATAATTTTGACATTATACCCGTGGGACGCCATGCTACAGCCATTACCACTCCACCACGTGTTATATCCAGCACTCACACTTAGTTTATTGTTCTCCGTTGCCTAATTTTGGAACATAATATTCAAGCTCACAATTACAAGGGCCCTTTCTTATGTAAATCAAGCTTCCGTACGAAAATCAGAATATGTTATTTTATGTTCATGTTTATGAGGAAACTTTTGATGGAATCCTTTATGGTGGAATTATTATTTTAAAACCAGAACCTGCCAGCGAGTTGCTAATGAAATTACTAACACATTTATTCATCGGCTTTAAATGGTACTGTGAAACAATCTTCTACTTCTATTATAGGTACCTCTATAACTTCAGTAAAGTTATATCACAATAATAATACTGTAGTAGGTACCTATGTACTTGCCTGAAGATGAATTGAAATAATATAAAGCTATCGTCAGTAATCAAGTCTATGCGGTATATGAGTTTAATTATAATTTTATTACGTAAAGAATATCCTTTAAATTCAAACATTTTCAATGCATAGCCAATTCTTAGTAAATAGCTGTAGTTTTTTTTCGATATCAATCATCGGAAAAGTAATATTTATCGGAAAAGTATTTAAGTACACACTAGCTACTTAAGTAAATATAAAATAGATAGTAGTAACATGCGTTTGAGAGGGCAGCACCGTCGCCCCGGGCCAAGCTAAAGTTAATTACCCGGGCGCGGGCGGAACCGGAAGCGAGCGGCCTTTGATTCCGTCGACGCGTCCTAGTGTCGAAATTTAAATTTGGAAATCATTATACAAAATCACGAACAATGGAGAAGTTCCAGTGAAATATGAAACGGCAATGGCAGATGGAACTTTTTCTTTGCTCACGAGTGTATGCTCATTCATTAATTTGTGGTCGGGTAGGTAGGTATACTACCTACTGGATTTAGTTGTAAACAACATAATAATGATTTATTGACTTTTAAACTAATTTCGACCTTAAATCTCATACTGTCACTTTCCGTCCGTATAGTGTCAAAGCAAGGTAGCAATTGATATAAAACAATTTAAATATTGTAAATTAACTACAAGATAGACGACCGAATGGCGTAGTGGTTAGTGACCCTGACTACTGAGCCGATGGTCCCGGGTTCGATTCCCGGCTGGGGCAGATATTTGTTTAAACACAGATATTTGTTCTCGGGTCTTGGATGTGCCCGTAAAATGGCAATAGGCCCGCCCCCTATTACATTGGGACTAACATAACACTCTGGCGAAAAGTGGGTGCAGCAATGCACCTCTGCCTACCCCGCAAGGGAGTACATTAGTACAAGGCGTGAGTGCGTGTGTGTGTGTGTAACTACAAGATAAATTGTGTGTTAAGTTAACTATACTTAATCAATTTCATTAAGACATTAAATAAATAAATAAAATAATGATATCAAGTTTAGTGTACAAATTGTCAGCACTAAGTTTATCAGTGGCTCTCCGGAGAGTGTGATATTATCTGCTCCCCACCAGTCACCACGGATTTGTTCCAAGCTTGTTCAAAGCTCGCTCAACATACGTCTTCCACACGCCTACGATTCCTTACTAAAAATCGAGGTCTATTTTAGGAAAACGTAATGGAATAATATATTACTATACTTCCAGCGTATTATTTTTAATACAAACATGTTTTCTCCAACCTAAACTCCATAATATTACTCGAAATAAATGCCGTACCTCAAAACAAAATCAATCGAAATCATAAAATATGAATCGAACCGCATTTAGCGGTGCCCCAAAATAAGGGTAACGTCTTTGACGAGAAGCCAGCAGGGGAAAATTTTCTTAAAAGGTTGTCCATAAGAGGCTTCAGGGCTAAGGAGAAGGCACGCAATCATTATTTATGCATTAACCTGCGCGGCCCATGTAAGCGGTCCCACGGGCGCGATGTTCTCTTAAAAACCAGCTTTTTGAACAAAAAAATACCCTATCCCCAACCCGTTAGGGAACAAATTGGAACCACTCAACTGGCGGGTCGGGAACCAGTTAACGTGCACTAGCTCTTAGTGGCTAGTAATTAGAGTTAAGAATGAAGTAAATGTAAGGTTGTGTCGTTGAGTACTGTCGGTCGTTCCGTGTTTCTTTAACTACAACTCACTCGGTGAGTGGTAATCTGTAACGTGAATTATTAAGTTATTATGTTAGCGCCTCCGATAAGTGGTCAGCAGAGAGACTTCTTAATACTAGCACTATTTTTTTTAATGAAATTAAAGTGAAAAAAAAACTTCTTAAAATACAAATACAACCCGTAAATCCATGCGAAATAACTTTCCGTACTTCGAACCGAATTAGTAGCCCGCAAAGTGACATTAAAAACCCTCAGACCAATTTGAGACATAACAATAAATCTGTGTCCGCAACCGACAGCCGATTAGCGAAATAGGCTCAAAGGTTAAAAAGCCAACATAAAGGAAACCCCATTCGGTGCCTCTTTACTACGGGGTTGCCGGATCATCTCTGTGGCTATGCCTGCTTAATCCCCGTACGGAGCACTGATTTTCAGCCTTTCATTTATCAAAGAACTGGATTTCATAATAAACGTCTACCGCTACTCGTATAACGTATTCACGCCTGAACTAAGTTCCGTTCTTAGTAATAAATGTAAATAAAACTCCACCTTGATAGACAACACCTTGAATCAGCTGAGCTAACAATTGAACTTTGTTATTACTACTAAAACAATTTCCTCTGCTAGACGGCGGTCCAACTCACGAGTAACAAGTGACTCCACAGTGGCTCATCAAGTCATCACACACAGCCTACAAACAGGGCTGAGCCCATTCTAATTCATCACGCACAGTGGGACTGTGACACTCTATTATAAATCTCATTGAAGATACACAGTGGCCATCCATCACGGGCAGGAAATGAAGGTTTGGCGTGCGCGCGATTCAGACGCGCTGCGACACTTCCACCCCGTATTCAGGGCAACTCGCCGTTCCCAATGCAACAGTAAAGGCTGATTTTTTAATGGACAGATAAATGCTATCTGGGGAATAAAATTATTGCTGTCACTGTCAAATACAAACAATCAGTAGCGACAGCATCAAAATTATTCCTCGGATAACCCTTATCTGGCCATTGAAAAATCAGCCCTAAGTTTCGTAGCAGGTAAAAAAGGCCAAGGTTATGTTAATGAGGATTGTATAAAGGCTTTACATGGATCTTATAAAAAAACCAGACAACCTTGTATACGGAAACATAGTAACAAATTAGAGGGCGATGTACGTATATAAAATATGGTATCTATAACCTCTAACCATATCGTATAATATGTATAAATATTTACATAAGTACCATACGAGTATAATACTATAAACGACATAAACTGAAACTAGGACTTTTTGCTAGTATTTTAATGGTGTGCGTATGTAAATATTAATACTGATAATGATAACTACACTTAAGTATTACACAGTGAATCCTTTATTGCTTTAGAAACGCTGGGTTGACCTGAATAATGTGAGTGTTGTATTGCTATTGCATTCTTAATACTATGCTATTGCGTTCGCGTATTTTCTCCTTTACTTTTTTAATGAAATATATTATCCTTCTTTAAATTATATGACATGGTGCAAAGTAACTTAGAAGAAAACCAAATATATACCAATACTATTTTCTACTGGCTGGTGATAAAATTCCTGTAAATTGGTCTCTCCATATTAAATAGTCACGTGATCAACAAAGTTTCTATGGAAAAGATTATTTTTTTCGTGAATTTTCAAAACTCGTAGAATAAAAGTTGTTCAGAATGAGTCACCCCCTTTTGGCTTAGTATACCCTTTTTGCAACACCCTGTATAGGTACGTCCCCTTGTGTTCAGTTCAGCCAGCCTAGCTCTTGAGTAAACTGGAGCAGCAAGCTGGATGTTTCAACAGCTGAGATATGCTGTCGGTTGAACCATGACTAGATAATCTTGTTTCTATAGTAGATGGACATGTTTCACCTGTGTCCATGCAGGTCCTACCTTTAAGACTACCTGATTTACCTATGATACATAATTATTATGAAAGATGATCAAAAGAATATAATAAACCCGAAGATTTTCACGAAAAAAAATACTTCTCCATAAAAAAGGACTAAGGATTTTTTTACTATAGGAAATAATAATTTTTTTTCATGAAATTACCAAAAAACGTTTATAGTGTAAATTTGTGATGCCACCTGAAGGGGAAGTACTCTTAATAATTTAGATAAAAAAATGTAGGTACCTACTCAAAAAAAAACATTTTAGATAATTACAAGTTTTCCTATATTCTTACATATTTTATAAACATAACTTAAACTTATGCGCTAGAAGCGTGCAACACGGCACTAAAACCTAATGACACATAATTTATTACTCGCAGTCTAAAAATACACATTCACTAGCCAACTATAAATAACAACGTATTCCAGCCAATTTGATATCAATATTGCAAATGAAAATGCACACCTAGCTTTCACAATAAAACAAACTGTAAATTTTGCAAACACTTTGCTGTATTAGATACCTAGCCAGTCAATGCTTTTAACAGAAGTATACCATTGCAAAGCTACTTATGCCTACTTATATTGTAGGTTTAGGTACTTGAATACGAATAGTAATACCTACTAAGTATTATTTTTCCTTGTTTTTCTAAGTAAAAATTTATTTAATTATGTATTTTGTTGGTATATCAGTTGTATGACAAACATAACATGAATTGGCTCTACCTCGTCAAAGATTCTACACTCATTTCATCCAGAAAGCATATTATTATAATAATTATGGTATGTACTTTGTATAACAGTATAAGAATAATTATTTTTTATATTTGTTACAACATAATATGTTCTGAAAACCAACAAATATAAAAATCTAAATCTTAATAGTGTTTTTTTTTATTTCATTTGTATTGTCAGATAATAATATATGATTTAGTGTAAATATGTATATCAATGTGGTTGTCTGGAAGAGATTACTTTTTGTAATAAGGCCGCCGATTGTGCTATTTATTTTCTTTTTCATGTTGGTAAAACTGTTTCTGTTTGTGTGCAATAAAGAGTATTTTAATACTAATATTGCACACAAACAGAAACAGTCTTTATCTTTATTTATTCAACATGAGCAACAAATAGCGCCCACTATAATTATAATTATACCTACGTTGTTATAGCTACCTGCAACTGAAGTTCTGAACTTAACTTTCACCCTCAACTCTTTTTACGTTTTATGTAGTAGCAAGGGGTACAGTAGACAGGTGAAATTAAATAAAGAAGTGTACAAAGGGTGGTTTTCGCTTTAATTTATTAAGATGGCGAGAGGTCTTCGCAGCCGGGACTGAGTGTAAGCAACGAGCGAACTCTTGCCTCGAGCAACGCAAAGTAAAGAATTGAAGGCGACTTGAGGACATTTAGTTCAGTAGTCAATCGTATTATGTGCAATGTAATATTATATGGGTTTAGGTTACGTAACTTCATTGAATTTCGGGTAAAGGTATATTTATTACAGTTTTAATTTTGACGTTGACTAATTTAATGTTCAACCTAACTTGTATCAGTTCCAAGTAGAGATGTTTTTTAAACTTTGTTTTACCTTATAATCATCTTATCCTAACGCATGTAGGTCGCACGATCTCCTTACGCGTTCGAAAAAAGAACGCCAAACTTTTTGGTGGCCAAAGCGGTTACATAGTTTCCAACCAGCCAGCGTCACCTCAAGCCCGCGGCCGCACCTCGACAACGACATTCTTCCCTGTCGCGGCTTAACTGCAGAACCTTATTCCATTAGGAAAATTAATGTTTTGAATTACTCGCGGGACGACGGGGAGCCGACGCCGCTAAGCGACGAAACGGTCGAAATAAAAGACGTTGTGTTTTTAAAAAGAGAACTAAGATTGTGCGACGTGCTTTCGGTTAGTTCTCTGTAGTGGTGTGTTATTATGATTGAAACTATTGTGTGCGTTAGGGAGTTTGTTTTGTCTGGCGTTACGGGGCATAGGTTTTTGTAAGCAACACTAAAAGTTTAGAACCTCTCAGAAACGGTCTTGAAGTTTATACGCAGACATTTTAATCCAACCTAATACACATACGTATACATATGCACACTTAATAGATATCAGTTAGTCAACCCGTTAAGCAGATATGAATCAGCTACCGTCACTCACTACTAATAAAGCTTGGCTACACGTAGTAGACGCAATATACAAAATAACAAATTAATCTTGGATCGGGGTACAATAAACAAATGGTGCATAGTGCCGTGGGGTAAAGGTGCCCACTGTGCCCGTGCTTGGTCACGTCCCTTCCCCTGCGGCTACCAGGAGATTAGGGAAATGAAACGCACTGCCAATTATTGCGGCACTCACCTTATTGCGATGTAGCAATGTATTTGTCGATGGCAATTTTGATAATGGCGCACTACACTCGCTTAGCCGAAATCGAATGGTGCTATATTCGCATGGTCGAATAATATAATTTGTTTTGTGTTTTGTTTTCGATGTCGGTGCATGGATTCGTACAATGCTATATGTACTCCTACGAGATTAGGGGGATCTTTATAGTAGTATTGGGCTAGGGATATTCATTGTTTTGTGAGACTTCATCAAATGTAGGTATAATAAGTAATAAATAGAAAACAAAAATACATTGTAAAAAATATTAATGAAAGAATGATTAGCGTAGTCTACTATTACCTGCTGAAAGCTATTATCAAGTTACAATAACACGTATTGTTCTCGGATGTTCGTATAAAATGATGTTATTATAAAGCTTAGCGAAGTAAACAACGCACAATAGAGGTGTAAACTGATCCTGATATGTTGTGATGTCTCAGAATAGCCCAGCGCATGTAGTCTGGATTATCCTGTCATTGTGGAAACGAATAACACTGGACAAAGGTGATCAGGTGAATAGCAAACATTATGAACAATGTGGTATTAATTTACCGATGCCGCAATTTATATGAAACCAAAGCTCGCCAAGGCTTTTCAAAGAGCGGACACGTATAATATATGATACGGCCGTGCCGCTTTTTTGCTCGACTTGGCGGGGGCACTGCCGTGCCCCCAGATTTGGTAGGATTATCAAGAACAGTTGAAGTTTACGATCAGTAAGAGCAATCATAGTTTAATTAGACAACCAAAAATATTAAAAAAAAAAGATGGAACGTTTAAACAAAAAGAACTATGTATTACAAATACTTCAAAGCTACACGGCGAGGAGGTAAACAAAATATGCATTCCACTCAACACATAAAGATCTCAAACGCGAAGGATAATGCGGCGCTCGACATTGTCTTTATTAAACAAAACCTCCTCGCGGCATCCTCGCCAGGTTACGACCAGAATGCACCGTCAGAACCTGCAACAAAGTCCCAGCACAAACCCCGAAACGAGTGGCACCTACACACCTACTCACATAAAAGAAAGCGCAACCCCAGACGACATTATAAGAGCAGAAATGCAGCCGTCGCCTGGATAACTCCCTCATGCTCGCACCGACTCCGCCAGATTTGTAAAGCAAATGCGTTTAATAGATAAAAAGGAAAAACATAAAGCCGTGTCCTGAATCCGGCCGCGAAGCAAACCGCACATATTTTATTCAAATCGTGGGAGTGCGTTCAGCGAACGTTTCTAATGAATTTTGTTCGTCTTTTGATATTAGCATCGTGTTTCTCTTGAGCTTAATTTCTAAACGGTTTCTTTATTGTGGAGAGAGCTCCGTATTAGCCTTCTTTGAGGCTACGTTCAAACACGCTGCTGTATGGGCAACTGCGCTGAATAATGAAGAAGACTGCTCCTTGGATTATTGTGTGGCCGTGGGAATTCATGTGCACGCTACTTTAAAAGCTATCTTTGTAAATTATTGTTGAATTACCTTTATACCCTGTACAAAATTACATACCTGTAACAAAAAGATCTTCAAGATTAATGTTTGATTTATACAAAAAGATTAGAGAATATTAAATATTTAAGAGTATTATTTCCATCACACCTATAAATAATTAATGTTACGTCATGTACAAACTCATAATACTATTTGAGAACAAAGGCAGCAACTAATAATGCTTCGATAAGTATCAGAGAACGCTTGGACAGCATTCGGTTGAATTCGCTCCTATTTTTAGTTCGTATTTCCTTCCGTACATCGGGTTGACAGTCTATTACAGTGGTTTATTAACGATTATTCGATTTTATTCTTCCGCCGTGGCACGCCTCGCTGGCGTTCTGCTGCTTTCCTTCTTCAGGATATCGTTCTGACAATTTCCACACTGGCGTTACTGCGTGCGCTCCCAACGCTTCCTCTCAGTTTTATTATTACCTTCCGTCGAGACACTTTGTGATTGAAATACGTTTTTTACAGATTCATAAAACAGGTAAATGTCTACTTTATTGCTTAGAGCATGTTACTACAAAAACACTTATTTGTTCACCCAAAAAATCGAAACATCGAGCAGCATTGACAATTCAATGAACACGAGACAAGGACAACAACACTCATTAAAGCCAGAGGTGACCTCACACCCTCGCACCTACACGAGGGCACCTAGTTGTGTCATAGTGACAGAAAATACGCCGCCGCCGCCGCCGCCGCCCGCCTAGCCGCTTTGTCACTGGACTGGTTGTTAACAACTTGTTTGAGGACGGCCGACACCTTTTTATTTGCCAGCCTCGTTACTGACACGAAAACAATTGGGCAAGCGCTTTGTGCAAGATAAGTTTAATTGGATTTGTGCGATGACTGTCATGAAGAGTGCGGCGTGATTCGGATCAGACAATAAAAGGAAAAAGCTAAAAAATAATAAATCTTTATCCATTAAATAAAAATATGAAATGAAATAAAAAATCTTTTTGAATGTTGATGCTGTCAAATACTACTTTATACTACTTAACTTATAAGTTCAAGCAAGTTTATCCTTCATGAAAAGGAATTCAAAACGATCAAATCTGGAATTCCAAAGTCCATTTGAAGCCACTCGTGCTGGAACACTCGCAACTAACAAGTTCGCGACATCAATAAAATATTCATCCCGTATTACTCACCCGCTAAGTAATATCGCGAGAGTTCCAAAGATTAGTGCCGGAGCATATCGCGAAAAGAAGAAAGCGTGATGTTTACGCAAGCGCCGGCACCATGTAGGCCGAGCTTAGTTGAAAGTTAGGAAAATCCTTAGTACGTGATGTAATTAAAGTTAACTCGGCACTCGGCTGCGACGTTTTCAGGGGCTTAGCCGGCGTGAGCAATCATAGCCTCCGCTGCTTAAGCCTACCGTATACAGACGTACACATCTATAGATATAGATGTAGACACCTATAGCGACTGCTGCGCCGTCACGCCGCGTACTAGATCAAACCGAGTTTAGCGAACTCACGGCAACGTTTTTGGGAAATTCTATCAAACGGGTTATCAGGGATTTATATTTATTCAACGTTTCCTTCATACTGACTAATAATTAAGATAAGGTCTTGTTATTGAAGACGTTAATTATGTATATCAACCACCTGTAAACAACTCCAAGCAACTACCCATTTAACCCTGAACGAAAGTCATTAATAAAAAAATAATGAAAAATTCTTACGTTGTGCGCAAAGCCCCCGAAGTTGCGTAATTAAAATACCGACACGAGAAATGTGCGCATTATTTCAAAATCTTTTTAAGACTTAAGTAAAACGAAGTGCCCGCCGCTCTCATCCCGTGAGTCATCATTACGTAATAGGCCATTAAATGGTATACTTCCTCACTCGCCTGATGCCCTGGTCCCTCGGCGGACCAGCGGGATCAAACAACAGTTTAATCTTAACTAACTTATTCAAACAAGTAATTACTACCGTACCAGCTTACATTACAGTTTGCACATGAAACTGTAATCATAATAATTATTATGAAAGCAAAATCGAAAAGCAATTCCTGTAAATTTGACTGCGCAATCAAAGCAATACAAATATAAGCATCTACAGGTTCTACAGAGCAATTGAATAGCAGTCCGAGAGCAGTTTCTTTATTATTTCCCCCGGCGCGGCGGAAGCCGTCCCTAACAAGCAATAATTGTTTCAGTCTTTACACGGCCGCGCCTCTCCGCGGGAGCTATAATGATTTACGTACTCGCCGGCAACTTCGCTACTGAACGCGCTGAATTATGTAACACCACTTTCACAGCCAAATAAGTCCCTTAAATGCTCAAGTAGTTTCGCACAATGCGATTAACTTTAACATTTAAGTGAGTTCTTTTTATTCATTGACATTGTTTTCCTGGATATAATTTATTAATATGCTTGTAAATTTGTATGTGTCCGGTATTTTCATTTTACGTGCTCTCAAAGTCCACTGTGGTTTTAATTATGAACTTTTCGTTAGGCAAAGTTGTCCTGAAATTATTCATTAAATGTATCTGAAACTCTTCTAATATGGGCAACTCTCGAAATATTTGAAGTGCGTTATCAAATTAACAATAAAACATGAACACAAACCTGATTAAATTTTGTATTTATGAAGGGAAAATTGGCGTCGGGTCAGGGATAGTTCGATGCGCGGCGACCGCAGGCACGGATATTGGATCGAGATCAAAAAAGGGTTAAAAGGACAGGGTCGCACTTTACGCGCCGCTTAATTGCTACAAGCATTTAGGCCGGGAAAGTCGAAACACGTAAATTGGATTTATGCGTCCATCAGATCCCGGAGCGAGCAGCCTTTGACTCGCCGGTGGCCGCCCCGCTCGCCGCTCCGCACAATCTGACATTACTGCGCTCACCAACACTAACTCGATTACCGATCAAATTTAAAGGCTCTGTTACTACACGCTTCGATCGAATTTCTTTTCTGCTCTCCGAGTTTATTAGCGGAAAGTAAAGCGTTCTTGTTATTTGATTTCAATCAATTTTGGCTTGAGCAATTTCTGCGATGAATTTGAGATCAAAAAAGCAATGGATTGATTTGGCTATTTAGGAGCCGTCCAAGTATAAAATGGCTTGTAATTTCAGGGCGAGCAATGTTAGTAAGACGGTAGTGAGCAATAAATTTGTGTTTGCCGCGGATGATATTTTGACAGCTTCCGTGGACCCTCGTTCGCGTCTCGGCGGGGCGTCACTTCTGCGCCTGACGTTTTTCAATTATAACCATTCACAATAATATAACACTTTTTCGGTCGTAAACTACGCAAGCGCTGGGCAATTTATTTGCTCAAATAGTTTTTATAACATAAACACTGAAACGTGAGTACTTTTGGATGTTGTTTCCCTTCTATGTGCCTTCTATTGAATGCGAGTGTGTTCGATGTATTGGTATAGTGTTGGTTTTTGACGTGAAAATTGTACGTAGGTACTCAATCAAATTGTCAGTCGAACTTCCGTTACAGGCTGTTCTAGTTTTTTATTTAACAGTACAAAATTTTAGACTAGAATGCATTTATTAAAAAGTCATATTTGTACATTTAATCTAATCAGGATTGCACTTTTTGTGAACGATGCTGCAACCTTTATCAATGTTTCTTAGTAAGTGAGAGCCTTACAGCAGCCATGTTGGTTGTTTCCGTTGAGTCATGCAACAAGGTTGCTGTCCTGCACAACTTAACCCCCACTTTATTGCCAAAGTTGCCGATGAGTTTCAGTCTTTCAGTAATTAGAGTGGATTATTTTCAGGCGACTGAGCGCGCAAGCCTGTACTTGGTGGCTAGTAATAAAGTCTCCTGTTACCACTTATAGATGTAAACAAAAACATATGAGCGCTTTATGTTTATCTAGTGTATGTCTAAGTACTTACCTACGTATTATATCAACATAAGTATTGCATTTGTATGTGGTATGTATTTATTATAAAAACAGAAAAATATCTCTCACATCTTATTCAAAGGCAAAACGTGTATGTCTTCCTCATTTAATGGCTAAGTCATTCATTGATCCAAAATGGTGCATGGAAGAGACCGCTTTTAACGATTAGACCTTCTATTTTGCTTAAATACTAACTTTAAAATGTAATATTTGTTGCGCGTTTTTTCAATAAAGTTATATAATATTGTATGTCTGTAATTTGTGTATTGCACCCAACATAAGTTTAACAGCTTTTCTCTTATTTATACAAGGTAGTGGTATTACTGATCGGGCCAGCAACATCCATTCAGGTTTCCACTTCCCCAGTGTATGAACTGGCCGTATTGGGGCACGAGATGCGTCGACTCTATCGTTATTTGGCAATCGAGCTCGTCTTGAACTTCCGGAGGGTTTCTGTTTAACTTGTGCGGGTCCAAGTTTTATTAGGATACTTGTAAAATTTCCGCCTTCCGCCCTCCGATCACGCCCGCCCAGTGGAGCGTGATGGATCGAATTAAATCATGGCTCGTACCGTTTTTGTGTTTATTAGGAATCTCACTGAAGCCCAGTGTAGGAATAAAGCAGTTCATTGGGTTCACAAGAGCGAGAGATGATTAATTTATTATGATTCTTTCATTTCATTGCAATATAAACAGAAGTGTAGAAGGGCTATCAAATAACTATCTATCTGCAAAGCATTTTAAAATCACAACTAAGGACTACTTAATTCAAATTGGTGAATCTAAGCGTTGGTAATCGATCACGCACACATCTCCGTCGGTAAGAGAGCGCAATTCAGTGCGAACATCAATATCGTATCGCATCCGTGGATAAATTCAAACGATACAGGGTCGATGTATGCTAAGCCAGTACATCTCTCTCATAGAAATGCTTGTTTGCCATGCTCTCCCGGTACATTCGCGCGGTGCGAGCGTGCGATCGACGTTTTGATCCGCCTCAACACGTATATACGACACGTACAAACAGGACAAATCATATTTGAGCAAATTTGGAACCTGACGCGAGAGCAGAAAGATCGAAAACGATGAAATAATGTTTGCGGCTGGAACTATGTAGCGATACCGACGAATTTCAACTTCGATATTATATTTTCATTTTGGTTTTTATTCTGTCTTTTTCGCTTTGTTTCAAATTCCGTCAAATGGATGGCTCGATGAAATCTCGTTTACAAATACATGTATTTATGATATAAAGTAAATATTTTGAGGCTTTGAATTGAAACTCAATTTGGCAAGTCCTTTTAGAAATAAATTAAATCAATATGAACGGGAATCCGTAGTTTTATATTTACGAGTATTGAAGCACCGGCAGCGCAGCGCAGTAATAATGCACCAGTTGTGTATTTTTTATCTGCAGTTATTGAGTATTCAGTGAAGCGGAAAAAACTACTGCCTTTCAAATAACATCAGTTACACGATGTTAACCAGTGAATCGGAAAAAACGAGGGTACCTTAACATCAGCTATCGTTGAGACGCCTACATTTACTTTTTCATTTCCTTCCTCAACATTCGTTCCAGTGAAGTATTCTCGAGGCATCGCGAGCTCGCATTGTTCAATTACAAACTTATTCGATGACGTCTGTTAAGATAAACCTACTCGCTCGACGCAAGCTTAGATCTAAAACGATTTGAAGAGGCCACTTGCCTCGGCGCACGCCGCCGCCGCCGCCGCCGCCGCCGCCGCCGCCCCGCTGCCGAGCGCCGCTTTACTTTCTATTTAAATAGACGGCTGCTGAGAATTTTTACGTTTTCTATTATATGGTTTGCTTTTATTTCAACCGTGCGGACTGGAATTTTGTTCAAATAATTTTCAAGTTCAAAGCTCTTCGTCATAATACCATACTCTTGGGTAAAGGATCTTGTCAAGCAAACATGCTCTGTTAACATCATTAATTTTCACTTTGCAACATCTGAAACGGGAGTAATAAACGGGTAGGCGCAATGACAGATAACGCAATTACTAAGCTTTATTAGTCAGTGAGGGAATGTAAAAACAAAGAATTGTGAGCTCGCGAATGAGGCTCTAATTATTTCAGCAATTAAATAAACTGAAGCAAGTTCACAACGGCTTTCTGCGCCATTTGGCAAACGCCGCAAAAAAATCTTAATTTTCAAACTTTGAGACAACAAAGGAACAACCTTTTCACTTTGTGCACCTCTCCGGCTGTTCCATCGTTCGTTACGTTGATTGAAGTAAAGCTATTGCTAGTATAATTTTTATGCCGCGCCCGAATTAGCAAAGTAAAATGCTTAAATTTTTACTCAGCTCATTAGCAGTCCAGTTTGTTAGGATAAAGGGGCCATTACTGTATTTGAAGATTTACAATGAAGTAACTCTTATAAATCTTATATAATAATGTATTTTATAATTTTTAAATATTAGGTAGGTATTGTGAAGTAGGTATGTTGGCATCATTATTATGTATTTAGTGTACCTATGTAGATATTATGTATACACTTACGATACCTATTTTCAAAGTGGAATATGTCGGTAGAACCTTGCCCCATATACTTCAATAAAAAGAAGTGGCGCAGGAGGTCGTGTACTGCACGAGTGGCAAGGTTCGATCCGGCCATAAGTAATGAGGGAATGCCCACTTGCCCAGCGCAAACATATACAGTGTCAGGGCGTGCCGCTCGAATGAACCGTGCGTTAATTGATTGCCTGGGTGTGTCTTGGCTTTGCACCGACAAAAAGGCGACGTAAAACATAAAGGACTTTATGTCTAGCTTAGGGCTAAGCGAATTTGCATTCAGTCGGAAAGTTCCTAAACACAATCCTATTTGTGAAACTGTAGCCGGAATTCGCTATTCTACAATATTGTTTTAGGCGAATCTCGTTCTCTCTGATATTATTACGTTGTATTTACCCGATAAACAAAATTATATCATCATCGGGCCGCGCAAACAAAATCGGATTCAATGATACAACCATCTCTAAAAACTCTCGTATTATATTTGATACCTATCAGCAATGTAAACAACCGTTATGGACTGAGTGATGTAGCAAAAATAGAGACTGTGTACCAGGATACTATGAGCGGAGGGTGATGTAGCTGTGCGAGTGAGACGGAGTTATCGCTGTGGAATGTTGTTGTCTTGGTCGCTCAGGAGAGTGCGGATGTATATGCAGGTTCATAGTAGAGGGCAGCTCTTAGGGTGAGCCACAGATAAGCGTACGTGACGCGCAGGACCAGACTTGGATTAAAGCTAAATACGGTAGCCCCAGGCCGGGCGCGGCTAGATGAGTACACACATTAACAAGATTACTATCTATTCTATTAGTTGCTTAATAATGTTTTCCTGGATTATTTATTCAAGTTTTTATGAGTATTTGATATTTATTTTGTCTAAAAATGAAATGACACACAAGCATGCGATGTTCTATGGTTTCAATAAAGTCTATCAAAGTTATTATTAGGGTGCATACGCTGCTGGTATTTATTCCCATATCAATACAGTACCCGTGGAAGGCAGATTAATTTACCCTTACTTATGAAAAATAACTTACACAGGTGATTGTGTTATAAGAAGCAATATTTATTATATACCAGGTACGTTTCTCTAACTTAGTTCGAATTGCTTATCAAATTCCTCCATCCGTGCCAAGTACAACCATAACTATATAGTATCTCTTCACGTATATTGTACAAGAGCTTTCATTAGTCCCATGTATGGCTGGGGCAGGTATTTAACCGAACCGCCGTGGCTAACGCGCGTGTTTTCAGTGAAAATTCAAAACCAAGTAAAAGTTCTTTATTAGTTTCGTTGAGAGGTGAGCAGGCCTCGACTATGTCATCCGAGTCCATAGCTCGCTCGAGTTAAAACCCATCGCTGCTAGGAGCATGAAAAAATGCGAATGCCCCTTAAAATTTTCAGGTGATGAAATTTGCAATTTTGCTTTTTTGTGATTATGATCTGTAATTAAAACTTTAAATTGTCAATGTAAAACTCATCTATGTATTTCACCTAATACACTCACGAGTAATGAAAAGTTCCAGTGTCATTCGGGACGGCAAGAGCTAGTGGAACTTTTTCATTGCTCGCCAATGTCGTTTATTTTTGAACCACAGTTGAAAGCTTCAATATTACCTTACCTACATTCAAGTCACGGGACTCACGGGCCAGGCTAGTACGGTACAAAAGTAATTGTACTTGTCGGTAAGACAACTTAATATTTTATTTGCGCTTTATCTTAATTACACTTCTTTTGCTACGACTGCGATATTATAATCTAGTGTAAATGAAATTAAATTTCAATTTTTCATTTTTGTTTGATATCCTTTTTATAATGTATAGTTATTGTCTTATTATCATAATGATATGTTTTGCATCAGCCGCTAAATAACCTTCTATAATTATAAATTTTAATGTAAGTAAATTTTGATGGTAAACCATAATAATAAACCTACGCTCGCGAGAAGTGAAAAAGTTCAAGTGACATATGGACCGGCAATATCTTGTGGAACGTTTTTATTCTTGCGAGTATATTAGGGGTATGTCTTACTAAGCATTGTTGTTGTCTCATTTAGCATTGATACTTACATCATAATTTCCTATTAAAAACTTTACTGATCTTAATCCTAGAGCGAAGTCCTATTAACATGTCTCCTTCCCAAATAATCTGGGGTCTCCATAGTTCACTTGTTCTATTCCACTAATTGGATTAGATGACGCTACGACCGCAACCAAATCCAGACCGAGCCAACTTAGCGGTCGGACATCTCCCGTAATGAATACTTTGTATTAAATTGTTTACGGCTTTTGTCACCCGCGTATTGAAAAACAATCAACTTATCATAAAGGAGAATGCAGGGTTGCCACTAATTAATGGATTAGCAGGTAGAATTAAATGTACTGCGCCAATTTGAATGATATGTATGTAAAAAAATACTAATACGTTAGCTATTTTATTTGAAAAAGTAACCATAATTAGATTATTAATATCCCTAGTAGGTCACAGCCCTAACGGTTTTTCTTTCGTAACAAGCACCTGCCCCCTCGCCGGGTAGGGTTACCACTCACTGTACATTTTTCACCGGATTTTGTGTGTTGTGCCCTCAACAAGTTTATATATGGCAACATTTTTCACAGAGCCCGTCATTGTCCGGCCACGGAACTTTCAGGTATTCAGTTGCATGTGACGTTCAGTATTTACAATTTTGATGCCCGAAATTAAAATAAAAATACTACGAGAATTTAAAATAAAGTTTCGCATTCTGGCCAGTAGTGAACGGAATTAATTGCAGCGAGAGAGGAGCTACGGACAATATTATTTCTATGTATTTTTTCAAGTGATTGACGCGGAATCTGTTTTACACGCAGCGACACAGGGCCTTTGTGAAATCGACATGGACACGAGCTGAAAATCTACTAAATTAAATCAGTTGTTATAACAAACTTAAAATCCTATAATATAATAAAGACGGTCGAATGACGTAGTGGTTAGTGGCCCTGACTGCTATTCCGAAGGTCCCGGATTCGATTCCCGGCTGGGGCAGATATTTGTTTAAAGACAAATATTTGTACTCGGGTCTTGGGTGTTGATATTTATATTTAATATGTATCTATCTATGTATTTGTGTAGATGTATAAGCTGTCCAATACCCATAACACAGGCTCTGCCTAGCTTGGGGACGGATGGCCGTGTGTGAGATGTCCCCACATATTTATATTATTATTATTAATATATACATAACTATATGCAATAATAAACATACTTATATATTTAATATTAGCATATAATTGAACAAAGGATTTCAGTAAAATAACACTACAAGTCTTGTAAATTATGCTAAACATGTTGGAGACCCGACGGCTCCATCTTAGATTTATTCAAAACACCTTCTCAGATAATGCGCAATGACTTCACGGCGCGGCATCTAATCGAATGAAAATCCAAGTAATAGTCGAACGGAGCGAATCACGCATTCATCGGAGTCGATCTCACCTGAACAACTCTGAAGTAAACGATGTAATTGCCGATGTTTTCCTCTGTACCGCGGGTTTCGCCTCAGTTAAATAGGACCACTTTAGTAGATGTATCGGGCCAAAGACTAATGTGGTCATTTTGGTAATTTTTTGTTTTACAACTTTTCTCTCATGTTAAACTTAAACTCTGCTTCATTGATAAAAATGGAATGGCATAAACTTCAAGTCCGCCATAAATTATTCAGGACAAAAGATGGGGTCCGTATGGGGTCAAAGTCAGATAAGGACAAGACACGGCCCAAATATTTTATTCATGATTTAGACCTAATCAACTGAAAGGAAATATGATCAACGCTGAATGGTCGGACCAATCTAATTGATGGCCGGTGGATAAACCAACACAAACATTTTCTATGCCGGGTGTTATATTTGTTTTTTGATTTTAAGTATAACTACTAGTAGTAGGAATGAAGTCTCTTTTTTTGTTTTAGGTCCTACCTTCACCTTATTAAATTTTATGCAGTCTGTTCACGTGGTAATGTTTTGTTTCAAAAATAATTGCGCCTCACTACTAAAACATTTCAATGTTATTTTTTTTATTTTTATGTGTACCTACTTACAGGCCACGTTGTGTATGAAATTTTAAAAAGAACCACTCTAGTATTTACATGGAAATTATTAATTAAACGAAGCACACATTTGTGATATTATGAAGACAAACATTCATGTCTGGGCCCCAAGGGTCCAGTATTATTGATAGCATGTTATACGCTTATAAAATTTAATAAAGCTTATAACATTTTCCCTCGAGCATAAAAAGGTAGGACGCAGCAAAAAATGATACACATTACTTACGGTGCAGAGGTTTAATACAAAGCAGACCTCTCGTCTCCGTTGTCCCTTTTGTTTAATATTGAAATAGGGAAAGAGAAGTAATTTAGTCCACCCGTCTAATTTACAGGCCAGCTCACTGTCGCGTCTGACTGATTTTTTTATTGTACACAAAATAAATGTAGCAAATTAAGTGTTTCCATTGTTCCGTACGCGTCTGCCATTTTGGCCCAGAGCGTTTAAAAGTGTAACATTTTTTATTAATTTTTTTTTTTTTTGGTTAATACCATATACCTACTAAAAAGTGTAAACATAATCATGTCAGCTGTAACACAAAAAGTATAAAAAATTGCCTATTCATTCAAGAGCTTTGTAGCACGTAATAATAAACAAAAAATACAATTCCTGCGTTAATCAAACTTATTGGATACGTAAGAAGAAAATAAAACTTATTCAATACATATCAAATCAAATCAAATATTTTGTTGTAAATTTTTTCACTAACATACGCTAAATTACGCCTCTGAGTACGGCAGTAAGACTTAATTTCAAAACAGATGATAAGAAGTATCTCCGACAATATTCGCCCGGTAAGGTACAGTAAAGCTCACTGGAGGTGAGTACGAAGTTGTTATCAGTCAGTGGATCATGCACTGTGCTTGTTAAAACTTTCCAAGACTAAAACTTTTAATGGGGCAGCTTGCGCAAACGAAATCTAGCGTAAAAACCACTCACCCACGCCTTTAGGATGAACGGAGTGTACCTAGATATAGTATTGTTAATTGATGAAAATAATGTCATCATAAACGTATAGCAATCCACTGCTGGACGTAGGTCTCTCCCAAAGCATGCCACTGGATGCGATCTATAGCTTTCCGCATCCAATCATTACCAGCCACCTTTCGCAAGTCGTCGCTTCATCTGTGCTGGTTAAAACATTTAAATTTAAGGTCACGTTATATTTATGTGGAACTGAACCCTTTGTAGTTTTATTCCGAGGGTGAAAAGTTGGAAAATTAATAGACTTCGAAAGCGTTGGCTGTAAACCCTATTGCAAGGGGAACTGCAAATTTATGGTTGTGGGAGACCGGAGTGGGTTAGTAGGTCGGTCTAATGTTTGTTTTAATCTAATATTATGGTTGTTAAACATTTAAAATTTAAATAAAACTCACACAAAACCAAAATATTACAAGATTAATGAAAATCATAATTTACAAATCCAGTGCTCGTACTGCTTGTACGAGCTACGAATTTCGTAGCCATATCTCGTAGCACTTTCGTAGCGGCCGCGTAGCGTTGCGTAGCGCGTAGCCGCGTAGTCTTCATCGAGCAATACATTATTCTTATCGTCCTTATTATTATAACGGTATCAATGTCCATGACAAAGTATCGTATAAAATAAGAGTAAAAGCCTTTTATTACTGGAATTCATACGAAACGGCGGTAAAATCACCCCTAGTGTCGACGAGCGCAGATTGAATCCCGAGATAACGCTTTATCAGTGTCAACGTCGATCCAAACTTGAAACCTACGAAAAAAGACAATAATAAACTTACATTTTCTGTTTGAACTACTACTATTTACGAGTTTACATTACGTCATACGTCACAAAAGTAATTTATAATGTACGTTAGTTTTGTCACGTGTAGCTTTTGATGGGCACTTTGCGAAAGTAATAACTATTTTAGACTTATTCCAACATGGGCCAAGGTAATATTTAGTATATTTATACCTTTATTCTGTTATTTGTGCTTGCGAGTGGCCTCCAATAAATTTTATATTAATCTCCTATAGAACACATTATATGTTACTTGTAATATTTATTATATTTTTAGAAATTGAATTAAATCATACGTAAAAAATATATTTCAGAATTAGTCTTAATCAGAATATACAAAAAAAGAATATGAATCAAAAATTCCCAAACGTACGACACTCTTTCCATCTTATTTCCGTCCCAAACCCAAATGCATCACCTGCACCAAAGAGGCTGTTATCTTATCGCGTGTTTCGTAAATAATTAATGCAATATAGGGCATCGATTGTCGGCGTGGGGCGGTTGAGGTGCGCGCGTCCACGCACCCGATTGGTCGGCGGGCGCTGTGCGTGAGCCCGCCCGCAGGCCCTCAGTCTCCGCCCGACCGTCGCACGGACCGGACGTACAGAGAACCCGCATAGTTGCACACGACGTGTTTTCCACAAAGTCGAAAATTAAAACTGTCCATATGGTGCATCTCGTAGATATTTTCCGTTCGGCGAACGTTGACTATCCACCGCCTGTGATTGTGAGTATTGTTTTGGGTAGTTTTTGGGAGGATTGAGGGTTTTATTCGTAGTTTTTAAGTGAGTTTTCTGGTCACGTGATAGTGTTTGTTTACAGTTTGTTTGGTTGGTTTTTTGCTTGCGTTAGTGAATTTGTTTTTCCTTACGTATTATTTTAAGGTTCAATGTTTTGTATTTTATTATAAGTTATTTGAATAAATTATTTTTGAAAACATTTTTTTCTTTTTTTATCTTTGGTTTTATAATTTTTATTTTATCATTAGGTGTTTAGTTAGATTATTTACATTCAAATAATTATTATAAATAAATCCCTTTTTTGAAAAAATAATAATATGAAAATAACATTTATCAATTTAATAAAATCACGTAAATACATAAATTATTTATACAATGTCCACAAAGTACATTATAATTAATGCTTACTGTACAAAATGGCCTCTTGGCAAAAACACCTTATTGAATAATGCATCATCTTGGGACGAAGCCATGTATTAAAATTATATAAACTTATATCAGAACAAAACCTTATAAATATTACTTCAATAATCAGATGATTAAGTAATCGTTAGATACGTACTTAATGATTTAATATCATTGATCTGTAATGCTGACACATGAAAAGTTCTGAAGCTTCATAATTAGGTACTTATGTACATTCTTAACTCACCGTCTAGTAATTAATGATAGGAATGAAATTTATAAATTGATACCGTCGATAACTTACGTTAATTCAAAGTAATTGAACATTTGATTATTGATGGTTAAATCTCGGGTGTCTATTGAAGGTTTATAAAGCTAGGGTTTCACTCCATCTCATAGTCATGTGAGTAAACGGAGTAGGCCCCAGTAAAGGACTAATTATTTTATCAATACTTGTGCCCGTATGAATTTCTGAACTCAAAGATTAATTGAAACAGAAAATTAATCTAAACGTCTCAGTTTTTTTTTTCAATTTATAATAATATATATCTTTAAACACATACAACATGATGAGACGCCAAACTCTATACCGCCATGAACCTATTCCAGTAATCCTTTCACCATTATAGATAGTTAGGCCACGGGTCCGCGCCGTAAGCACGGTATAAAAACTTTTTTATCATCTGACACCCAGTTATTTTGTGAGGGGGCGTCCCACGGTCAGTCCTGAAACTTGTGGCGATATCAACCTTTAGCACGCACCATTACATGCCCCGACGAAAAAATGTATAAACTTCCGATAGTAGCAGCCGTAACTCGCACTTCGAAACGCATAACTTGTATTAGTTTCTCGAACTAAATAAGAACTAGAGGTAACATTATTAATTAGGATACAAGATAATAAAGGTTAGGAAGTTGACTGCAGATTAATGGCCTTCACCATGCATGGCGCCGTGAAAAATGGTGGTGAAGATAACATGTGATAAATGATTTCGTTTTAATGGCTGAAAAATTGTTCGCTTGTTTTGTTTAATCGTTTTGTCACGAAGCTGTTTACTAGTATAATTTAATTACGAACGGGATGTGTCATGTGTAGCTCATTAGGTTTAGGAACGAAACGGTAAATTATGATTGCGTGTGTTCATTTGTCCATTTATTGTCGATAACCTGCGGCCGCTCACGCGACCACCGCTATTACTACTACATGTGTACAGATGCTTATCTGGCGTTCACACTAATAATTTATCACAATAACCGGCCTCCTTAATGTGACAGTTTTTTTTATTGTAATGCTGTCTGCTGCGAAACAAAACGTGTGGTTATGATGGACTGTGTGTTTGATGGTTATTGTATTTTCATAATGGGTGGGCTTGCTTAAAGGCTTTTATATTACGTATTGTGTGATAAGGGAATATTTATGTTTAGTTTTACGCTTTCACCTTTTATTGTTGTGGTGGAAGCGGTCAGTAGCCGGGGCTAGTGACGTAGGCCGCCGTAGTTTTCATATACTGATGTAACAGCCCATAAATTGTGATATGAATAAATGTCACATTCTCGGTTTTGTTGTTATGATGGAAAAACAACAGCTTAATAAACACACAGTGCTGCCAAACATTCATTTTCGTCTAACAACTTACGTAACTCAGTATAAAAATTGTACAAGCCGAGATAAACTCCTCAAACTTAACAAGTCGTTGGGAAAATGTATTTTTTTAATAAAGTTCGTCCAAAAAGGAGGCAAAGGGAAAGTTGGGCTGTCTTCCAGTTCATTATGTGTGTGAACTTTTTCCAGCGTCGCCGTATGTTTACTTAGGGCGCCGATAAGATAACAAACTTGTGAGTTCGGAATTTGAATACTGGAAACCAGGCCTTCCGGCGCCGTTGCGGAGGTTTATTGCAGGTAGCACTGAAATCTCTTGAATTCTTATTCTAGTACAGATTTAAAATTTTATATTCATTGTTAATTATAATATGTTGGTTACTATTATTGTAAACTTTTAAATCAATTAAATCAAAAATCATGTTTCAACATTATATATTTATATATCACATATTATGCATTAAACCAAATAATCAGAATACAGGACCATAAAGAACTTTAAAACACCAATCATGTAATGTGATTTTCCATCATCAACCATTTTACGGACACGAGTTACCATTTTAAAGGGAGTTTTAAATTTTAATTTTAAAGTGATTGACGGCAGCTGTTGATATAAAATATTCAGTGCAGTGGCGTTGTTAATACGTAGTGAAAGATATCGGTGGATGTGACAACATTGTTTACAAATGTGTCATACTCATACAGACCTCTACAGTCCAGGAACAACATGGTACGTGAACTTTACGAGTAGAAGTGTGTTATTGTTGCACCTCGATTGTGTCGATGTATTAATTTATTCTTACTACCTTTTTCAAATTTTAAGTTTTTTTTTTCAAATTAATTTATTTACATAAAAAATACGAGTTATCTTGCTATCTACACAAAAAATTAAGTAATTTATAATTTTGTTAAAGGATTTTTACGTACAACTACTATTACTGTATACAGCGTAAATATCTGAATACCTAAACAAAATGACATCACTGTAAATTGACCTAAAATTACAATTTTAATTATGATGACCGGAAATAGTTGGTACATTTCAAGTTAGGGGATATAGCTTACAAAGTGTATCCGAAGTATTGTCAAATAATACCCAATACCGTCCGTCGTCGCCATGGAAACACCACAACAACAATACCATTTTAAAGTGGATATGAGACGCCGTACTGTCCAATTTTCTATTGATAGTATCTATTGCTTGATCCAGTGGGCGGCTTTAGTAATGTTTTTAAACGTATAGGACCTATTAAATTTTATTGGAGGTATATTTTCTAACTCGTTTTATTGGAAACTATCGGACGGTGTTATTAGTAAAGCAGCTTGCCGTATGAACGTTTGAAGGTTTAATTCCAGCCATTACTGGTTTTGGGTGTTTTGTAACTTATCTCTTCTCCAGGTTCAGTTGCATTTGAGGGTGCAGAAATTTTAAGAACTGTTTGCCACCGTGATTTCCTGTTTAAGATTATCTCTATAAACAAACAACAAAACAAACACTCACACCTTGTAGGAATGTACTCCCTTGCAGGGTAGGCAGAGGTGCATTGTTTTAGATTATTTCTATAAATGTAAACATATTTACTATACGAGTATTGCAATAGCAACGCATAAAATGTTTTGCTACCCGTAGAAGAAGTCAGAGGTGACTAGCAAAAGACAACAATATTCATAAAAAATATATTGATCCATTTTAATGGGCAACTCTGGATATACGTTTATATATTAGTCAGTACATTAATGCATAACTTTACTGCTCAAAGGACAGTCCTTCCCCTTTGACCCAGTTTGGTCGGCTTATTCCATATAAATCAGTTTTTAACAATGGCCGCCCGACAAGAATAAGAAAACATAAATCACTATGTTAGACTTTCTATTCCATTGATCATATTGTGTAATCATAATTACCTTGTTTCACTTATTATTAGTATAATGTTATCATGTGTGTAACACGTGGACATAGTGCCACTTATTAGGAATTAATACTGTTATAATAATTCAAATGTAATCATTAAACAAGCTAGAACCGGACAAACGCACACAGCTTCTATAATAACTCGCACCCGGCCGCAGTACGGCCGTTTAGTATAAATACTGGGCGTAGAAGCTGTGAGCGTCAGTTCGGTTCCGACGCTTGACAAGTAAGGTCGCTCTGAATATTGTACTTAATCTTGATCTATAGAATATTGTACTTGTCTTGATGCTAAAATACAGTTCTGACATAAAATCTACAAGTTTTTATTTTTATGTCCCACAAATCAGAAGTGGAGATAACACTGATTTTAACCAGGAAGTGTTGTCAGTGGCTACCCAGCACAACATAAGGAAAAAAAGAGTAAGACGCTCAATTATTTCTTTTGTTGAAACCCAGGTGAGTGTATTGAAGTTTGTTTTTTTATTTTTCTTTTATTGTGTAATAAAATATGTATTCTGGTGGGAACTTCTTGTTTCACTCAGAGATATCGGGTTCAATTCCTGTGCGAACCATTAACATGTTGCTAAGTGCTTTTTGTTGCTAATCATTGCTATAAATCTGTTACCATGCCTATTATACCTGCATAACGCCATGTAGACCAGGTGGTTGCTTTATTTTTCTCTATTATTGGCTTAACATTTTATCTCATTTTGCAATTATCATAAAATTACGGGGTTTGATTCCTTCAATAAAAGTCAAAGAAGTTTACTGATTTATTAAATACTTCATCACAACTGTCATTTTATGATTAATTATATAAGATAATTAACATTTGTTTTTTTTTTATTTTGAGCCGCACTATGGAACGCAAATTGTGTACTCCATCGCGGCTGCAGGGTCGAAGTCGCAGCCCACACTCCAGGCAGCGGCACACTGGGTCCATGCAGCAGCGCATTGACTCCGGGCCACGACGCTCCCGCTCCAGGCAGCGGCGCTCCGGCTCCAGGCGGCGACGCCCCCGGTCCAGAGAGGGTCGCTCCAGACAGCAGCACTCCGGCTCCAGCCGAAGGCGCTCCAGCTCCAGGCAACGGAGCTCCAGCTCCAGGCAGCGGAGCTCCAGCCTGAGGCGCTCCCGCTCCAAGCAGCGGCGCTCTCGCTCCAAGCAGCGGCGCTCTCGCTCCAAGCAGCGGCGCTCTCGCTCCAGGCAGCGGCGCTCTCGCTCCAGGCAGCGGCGCTCTCGCTCCAAGCAGCGCAGCTCCAGCTCCAGGCAGCAGCGCACCAGCTCGCATCAACCGGGTAACATAGACAATGTTTTAACTAATAACAATAACATGGATATTAATAAGCTGGTAGAGGCATTACAAGTACTTAAAAACACCAACACTACAGACAGAATTCAAACCCCCTCCGCGCAAAACTCAATACCTGATTTCGATCCTTCTCGTCCTGAACAAACAATTGAAACGTGGCTTCATAAAGTAAACGAATGTGCAATAATCTTTAACTGGACTCAGAAGGAAACCACATATTTCGCGTTACCAAAATTAAAGGGGGTTGCAAAAAAATGGTATGAGGGTTTAGATTCCTTGCTGTTTACATGGCCAGAATGGCAAACTAAACTGAAAACTGCCTTTCCAAGTAACGAAAACTACGGACAAAAATTAACGACGATGCTTGCCAAACGGGCAAAATTTGGCGACTCCTTAGAGGACTATTTCTATGAGAAGATCGCATTACTTAATCGTTGCGGCATATCGGGTAAAAATGCAATAGAATGTATTGTTTTTGGTATCGATGATCGTAACATTAGATTAGGTGCTGAAGCGGCACAGTTCGAATCACAAGATAAACTTTTATGCTATCTAAGAAATACAAAATCCCTTAGGCCAAATTTTTCCAGTAATACACAGAAAAACAAAACGTTTAGCACTAAAATAGAGTCAACTGGTGCAAAAGATCCACCAAGATGTCACGGTTGCAAAGAGATAGGTCACTTTAAATCCAATTGTCCTAAAAACCCCATGATATGTAATAATTGTTCGAAAACTGGTCATACGGCCGATAAATGTCGTACCCCTAAACCTAAATCTGTCCTCAATATTACGGCTGATAATTCTGGCGACAAAAAATACTTCAAAAATGCAAAAATAAATGGAATTACTAAACCATGCTTCATAGATTTTGGTAGTAATGCAACCATGATAAAAGAATCTGAGATTAATAATATCGACACAAATTGGGACAGAAATTGTTATTTACCGGTCTTAAAGGGTTTTGGGCAAAGTCTTATAAAAGCTGTAGGTAAAAGTATTCTGGACATAGAGATTGATGGAATAAACGCCATGGTTGAAGTATTTATTGTACCAGACACCGTGATGGACACCCCCTTATTAATAGGACAGTCATTTACTGAACAACCACACATAATTTTCCAAAAAGATTCAAACAATTTAAAAATTATGAAAAAGGGTTCTAAAACCCTTAAAATTAATCTTACGAGTAGCAAACAAATAAATATAGATGGATTAACAATAGTTGAAGTAAAGTCATCCCCGAGTTTTACTGGCGATGTGTATATAGACGGTACAACAAGGTACAAAATAGGCGGAGATCATTATTTGGTTCAGGGATTGTTTTCTTTGGAAAATGGCCATGGTTTTATACTTCTAAAGGGTCTTACGGCTAAACCATTTCCGGTGGAAAAAGACCAGATCATTGCGCAATGCACTCCTGCTGTCCAAGAACCAATTAATGATTTGACAACAGTTAACATCCGGTCACTCTCAACAGTTGATGATTTAAAACCTATTGACCGTAAGGACGTAAATACAGAAGAGTCATTAGACGAACATGATGTATTAAAACTTTTAGAACTTCTAAACGCTAATCGAAAATGCTTTGCCCTCAACTTGCAAGAACTAGGCGTGACTAACAAGACAGAGATGTGTATAAAATTAAAAGATGACACCCCAGTAGTTTATAGACCATACAGATTATCTATCCATGAACGATCAAAAGTGCGTGACATGATTCAAGAACTTGAAGATAGCTCTATAATAAGACCATCAAACTCGAATTACTCAAGTCCCATCGTTCTAGTTAAAAAAAAGAATGGTAAAACTCGTCTTTGCGTGGATTACAGGGCATTAAATCAAAAGACGGTAAAAGAAAACTATCCTTTGCCCCGGATAGACGATAAAATAGATGAGCTAGCCGGTAACGAATACTACACAACACTTGATCTAGCGTCAGGCTATTATCAGATCCCTATTCGTGAAGAAGATCGCCACAAAACAGCTTTCGTGACGCCTGACGGACATTTTGAGTTTACTCGAATGCCATTCGGGTTAGTTAATGCGCCAGCAGTTTTCATGCGACTTATAAATCAAGTCTTAGGGCATAACGTTGCATCGGCTTACATGGATGATATAATTATACCATCAAAAACATTAGACGAAGGCATGAGTAGGCTTGAATCAGTTTTAGAGTTGTTACAGGATGCGGGGCTAACATTAAATCTAGAAAAATGTTGTTTCTTTTACAAAAAAATAAATTACTTAGGTTTCGAGCTAAGCAAGGATGGTATAAGACCGGGAGATAGTAAGATCCAAGCAGTGACTAGTTTTCCAACACCAAAGGACCAGCACACGGTTAGGCAGTTTATAGGATTATGTAGTTTTTTTAGACGATTTGTGCAAAATTTTGCCCTTATTGCTAGACCTCTTACTGGGTTATTAAAAAAGGACTCTGATTGGGTATGGGGAGAACAACAAGAACAATCCTTCCAAAAACTAAAGTTAATACTCACCAATAAACCAACCCTTGCTCTATATGACCCCTCTCTAGACACAGAGTTACATACCGACGCCAGCAAATTAGGGATAGCTGGCATCCTTATGCAACGTGACAAACAGGGAAATCTCCGTCCAATTGCTTATTTCAGTCGACAGACAACAACACACGAACAGCACATGACGGCTTATGAGCTAGAAACATTAGCCGTGGTCGTATCAGTCCAACGGTTCAGAGTGTATTTAATTGGCATACAGTTTACTATATTTACTGACTGTAACTCCTTAAGAGCTACTTTCTTAAAAAAGGACCTGATACCACGTGTGGCTCGGTGGTGGATTGAGTTGCAGGAGTTTAACTTCACAGTTAAATATAAACCTGGTACGACCATGGCTCATGTGGATGCTTTAAGTAGAAACCCAGACCCTTCCGGTTATACTGAGAAAGATAGACTAGCTTTGGTGATGGAAGTGACAGAAGCTGATTGGATAACGACGGTCCAGCAAAATGACTCGGAAATACAAAAAATTATATCAATTTTGCAAGGCCCCGACCCTAAAGATGTAACGGATATTAAATCAAATTTCGCAATAAATGATAGTAAACTATACAGAATTACTGACCAAGGGAATAGATGGGTAGTACCTAAAGGGGTGAGATGGCAAATATTAAAACAGAATCATGATGATTTAGGACATTTTGCGTTCGAAAAGACGTTAAAACGGATACAAGACTCGTACTGGTTCCCTAAAATGAGACCGTTTGTTAAAAAATACGTCGAATCATGTTTAGAATGCTCTTACGCTAAATCGGGTTCCAATCTTAAACCCCCACTACATACGATTGAAAAAAATAATAACCCGTTTGAAACTTTACACATCGATCATGTCGGGCCTTTTGTCAAAAGTACTAAAGGTAACACCCATATTTTGGTGATAATAGAAGCTTATACTAAATTTATCGTACTAAAGCCAGTTTCGAGCACCAATGCCGCTATAGTCATTAATAAATTAAAGGAATATTTTAGTATATTCGGGGTGCCCAAAAGGCTGATATCAGACCGCGGAAGCTGCTTCACAAGTGCAGCATTTAAAAAGTTTATGACTGATTCCGGAATTAAACATATTCTGAATGCAGTAGCGACTCCAAGAGCTAACGGACAGGTAGAGCGGTACAACCGAACACTCTTGGACTCGCTCACTGCCAAATGCATTGGTGCTGATGAAAATAAATGGGATACTTTTGTGCCCGACGTTCAATGGGCCCTAAATAATACACATAATAAAGGCATAGGTCGTACACCATCCGAGGCTCTGTTTGGTCTAAATCTTAACAACCGCAACGACAACATAATAAAATCTTACCTCGACACCCCCGGAATGAATAATCCAATACCAATACAGGATATACGTACAGAAATAGACACATATATACACAAATACCAGGAAAAACAAAGAAATAACTATGACAAGAAAACTAAACCCCCAAAACACTTTGCCGTTGGCGAATTGGTAACAATTGAGCGAGACGTCCCTTGCACAGGACAAAGCAAAAAATTAATTCCTAGGTTTCAGGGTCCGTATCGCATTACAAAAATTCTTGGAAACGACAGATACGTTGTAGAAGATACTCCTATAACTCGAAAAAATAACAGATCCTATAATGCAGTAATTGCCATAGATAAAATGAAACCTTGGTTGAATTTCCGGAGACCCCATCTATCTCCAGACCATTCATCCGATGTTGAATAAGTACAAATTTATAGATACATATAAATGAAAAACAAAACAGATAAATTGGTACAGTAACTAAACCTTTATAATTTATAATAAACTTAGAGTGTTATGGGTGATAGTCGATAAGGGCTGTCTCACAGAGATCCCCTTGTCAGGTGACTTGAACCCTGAACACAGATTGACAAATTGACGGGGAAAAAGTCAGCAAGAGTTATCTCACAGAGATCCTCTTGTCAGGTGACTAGATCCCTAAAACACTTATTGGCATTGATTTGCAAGAAAAGTCGATGAGAGCTGTCTTACAGAGGCCCTCTTATCAGATGACTTGATTCTTGTCTACATTAATTAAAATTTAATAATTACTAATCTACTCAAACGTTTCAGCAATTCTATGTTTAGTTTTAAGCTTAGATCAATTTTTGGGTCTTTATGTACATAATCAAGAAAATAATAATGTCATGTTTACTTATGAAATTTGCAATAACATCAATGATTTATAAATTATAGATATAGCAAATTATATTTTAGTAACACAGGTATAGATTTAATAATTAGGTTATAATATAAGAAAGTTTATTGATTATTAAAGAATTGTATTATCAATACACGAGGACGTGTAATAAGGTTGGATGGCCGAGTTGTTAGACTTTCTATTCCATTGATCATATTGTGTAATCATAATTACCTTGTTTCACTTATTATTAGTATAATGTTATCATGTGTGTAACACGTGGACATAGTGCCACTTATTAGGAATTAATACTGTTATAATAATTCAAATGTAATCATTAAACAAGCTAGAACCGGACAAACGCACACAGCTTCTATAATAACTCGCACCCGGCCGCAGTACGGCCGTTTAGTATAAATACTGGGCGTAGAAGCTGTGAGCGTCAGTTCGGTTCCGACGCTTGACAAGTAAGGTCGCTCTGAATATTGTACTTAATCTTGATCTATAGAATATTGTACTTGTCTTGATGCTAAAATACAGTTCTGACATAAAATCTACAAGTTTTTATTTTTATGTCCCACAACTATTAAATAAACATAACTTTGATTATACAATATACGATCTACAATCCCTATGAATAAAAATGATAGCGATACGATAAATGGGTAGGTACGTGCATAATATGTACACATAAGAAGGAATATAACAAGGGAAATCATGTAAACAATCAGACAGTATGATATAAAACCTATGATAATAAGTATTTATTACAACCTAATTCAAGTTAACCTGACCAACTTTTTGTAGGACAGCTAATAGGATATTTTTTTCTCTGTACTAATTTACATATAATTTCTTACCGACTTTTGTAGGAAGCGTGCGTTGCTTTTGCCATCAGTATACATTCCGTTTACGTCCTAAAAACATTCAGTCACCGATTTCACTGTCTGTTCTGTACGGGCAACCCAGAAAGTTAATCCCGTCAATCAAAATAAAAATCTAAATGAGCGCATCAATTCACAGCCAAACACAAATACACATCACACTTACAACACCACTGTTTTAGTTTGGCCGCTAAATACGCTGTCATTTTAATAGAATACGTGTTATCAGCGAGCGGGCCCGGGGCGGTCCGTTTATTTGCGGTCGAACGAGCCCGTTCTCTTTAACATTGCATCGTTTTCGCAACGTCTGTAACTAATTCGAGTCTGTCAACCGTCTTATTGGATGCCGTAGGCTGATACCGACCCGACTTGGCAGAATCGATTCACTGGAGCACTGGGAATAGCGAATACTTGTCTCATAGCTAGTGTTGGGGTTTTTGGTTTCGGGAATGTTGTGTGATATTCTGGGAATATACAACTCGAACTACCGTAGCAATTATTGTGTTATTTGCGAGAAACTGTTCTAGCTACAAGCTAATATAATAAAAATATTAATAAAGCTATTTATTAAATGTAAACGGCTGACCATATATATTTTTTTATATAAAAATTATTCTGTAAGAGATGTAGTTTTTTTAGGCTGTTATTGTAACTGCCGAACTCATACATGAAATCGATGAAATCCAACACTGTTTAACACATGTATACGGTAATGACCATGTCCTGAGGCAATTATGTATTTTATACATCAAAGTATGTATATGGAATATACAAAACATATACCACACAACTTTACTGAATATGAGACAGAAATAATATCCGTTTTATTGCATAGCAGAAAAGAGCCATGGTGGATTAATTAACATTGTACCCAAATGAAAATAATGCAAAAGCACGTTTGACTACAAACCAAATAATTAAAAACTAAATTAAAATTACTACAGATTCAAGTTAATTGAAAACAGAGGCCAAAACACAATGGCGGGTAGTATTAAAAAGGCTGTTATAATAACCAACTACCATAAGCTCATAAAGGTATTAATTAATGAAAATTATTTCATACAGAGCTCCTCGTAAATTCAAATTAATTTTCGATTAATGCATGAACACTTTTATTGAATTACATTCCGATGAAAGCTACAAAACATTGATGAAATTCCTATTACTCTGACAATTGTATACAGCCACTCATTTTGATAATGTATTCTAAAATAGAACCACAGTCTGCATAATGAATTGATTCATCAATGGCGAGTGCTTTGTACTGGTCGCCGCCCGTCCCGACTTGTGCAGTTGACCAGCGCCTACAATCACTTTTTATAGTCTCGGTATATACCTACTTATTTTTTTCATAAGAGTATACATAGACCCACATATTTAAATACGTATACATGTATTGTATAATCCTATCTATATTATTCATACACAATACTACATTTATGAACAATACAAACACTAAAATAATGTAGACACCTCCTACAAATTTTTATATAGGCAAATGATTTTATAGATACCTATGTTTAATCCAATAAATATTGTAGTTAGTTTCAAGGTTCATTATATTTGATATTAGTCATACTACTATTCATTTGCATGAAATAAATGTATTCTAATGCGCAGAATAGTTAAGTGCTGTTACGTAAGTACTGAAACAGTCACTATTCAAATTTAAATGCAATTGCGTTACAATTATGAAACTCTGCTGAAAGCTGCCCAAATACCATGTAATGTTACTAATGAACATTTTGACGAGATGGCCCACTATTGTTGTAGGTTTTAAGGTATTTGTATAATAATGCGTTTTGTCGAAGTTTAGATTTGCGCCACATTACAACAACTGTCGTGGAAAGTGTTTATAAGCCGGCTAAATGCAAGTCAGACTCATGCATGAAAGGTTCCGTACCTTTACTTATGAATAGTATTCTTAAATATTTTGAATAGATAAATTAATTTTTACTTTTTGTTTCAGATGAACCGGGCCATACAAGTAAAGCCAGCGGACAGTGAAAATAGAGGAGGTAAGCTAACTGTACACAAATTATACAAAAACAAATAAAACACAAATATCCAAACGAAATAAAAAACGGAAATGTATTTGCACAAAAACATAAGGTAACGGGTCCATATATCGCGGTATTCAAAATGGCGTCCTTATTTCGAGTTATATTTATTTTCATGATTATTACTCATTTTAATAGGTTTGGATACTCTAAAATTACATTTAATCGTTCATTATCTTTAACTGAAACTACTTGATGTAGTAAATATGTTTAAAATTGCCTAAAATTACTAAAAACTCATGTAATGTGCCGTGAGGGCGACGCCGCCATGTTTTTCATACAAACGCGACCCGGCTTACGTAAGGCCAGCCATATTTAATAATTGTGTTTTTTAATATTTATACGACGTTCAACTTTGTAAATAGTTTATATTTAGTTTATTATATTCTTATACTTACATTAAATTTAAATTTTAACTCTTTTTAAACTAATTTAACCCCTTTAAACTCAAAAACAAAATACCTCGGTATAAGGGCCTGATTTTTATACGTTGTTCCTAACTCCGAGTTACCCTCGGTATAAGGAAAAATACTATGTCATGATTTTTAGCTTATAACTTTACAAATAATAACATTTGAAGTATATGCTTGATTACATAATAATAATGATGAACGTGACAAGCTTATAACCTAATTCGGCGGTACAAAATATCCTCTAGGAATCTTAATATGACACGATAATTGTTGACCCAAAAATCATGGTTACATAGAAAACCTTAACTTAGTATGTATATTTGAAATGATAAAAAACAGTGTTATTTCATCGCTATTAACGTAAGTGATACATAATTTTACCAATATTTTATGTATGATTTGAGTAACAAATCTATGTTGTTTCTAAATCGATAATTTGATAACTCGGAATATGGATTATTAAAATACTTGCTGAACCCCTAATATGGAGTATGACATTTTACATAGGTAGGTACCTCGGAAATCGGAATATGACTACATCACACCTTCGCAGTGTCATCCGATGCCGTCATCAAACCATAAAATCAAGATGAATTAGCGAATTTCTTCCTAAATATAAAAGGGGTGTGGATAGATATGCCTGACTTTACGAAACTACTACTAGATACTACCTACTTATTACTCTTTATAAAAGAAGAAAGAAAGAAATGTGTTGAAAACTTTATTTGGGTGAATAAAATAACACACACGACCGTGGAGTTTTTATAACACTTATATACACAATTGCCTAATTTCATTTCTGTATTTTATTTCCATTATCCTTCTACTTCGAGGTCTGATGGCCGTTGTAATATTGTTATCCCAGAATTCCCAGATAAATGAATGTCCTGTATACTGCATTTCATGTTTGGTTTAGGGGTCTGGTTGATTTTTTCATTTTCTTGTTGTTGTCACTGAAAAATAAAGTAAGTAGGTAAATTGTATGGATAGTTGACAGAATTAAGCTTATCCTTATAAGTTGGTACCCATTTTCACAAAACTTAGTGAGTTTAGAAACGAAAACGCTAGAACAAAAACCTAGGTTAGTAACTAAACTGATGCCAAATTACTGATAAAAACATAAAATAATTCGCACACAAGCTTACCTTATCGATTTTCCAATTGCATATTGCAAATACAAACATAATAATTTAATAAAAGATGTTTGTTTTCTAATGTAAAGACTTAACAAAAATATAGTGCGACAAACTTATCTGTTCCGGTGAGAACGAACTAAATTGATCCATATCTCATAATTTACCAACGAATTATATATTCATATAGATTAGATGGGTTTATTAAAACCACAAGGGTGAATTACCACTATAGGCAAACTTAAAATCTTACAGAATCAAGAAATATTAGACATTTACGTGAGTTCTCACCGGAACAGATAAGTTTGTGGCACTATACTTTCAAAGAATAGCGGCAAACTTTTCGGCGGAAAATTGAACATGGCGCCGGCGCGCCTCCAGTCCAGCGCGCATGCGCCATAGAGATGTACCTAGTGCAATGTTCCTTGCTTCCGACCTATGCTTGAATGAAAAAATAATCGATGCTGGATCGATTCCTGGGTAGATACTTTTATTATAATCATATTCGTTTATGGTAAATACATTAGGTACTCATCGGAAATTAGTACTGATAAGGTATTTGGCTTTTGTAAGTATTCGATACTTTTCCTCATCCCTTACACATCTACTTTTATTACGTATCATCAACTTTTAAACATTTAAGTAAGAACATAAAATATCGTGGAAAAATTTTAGACCTTACTTAGATAAAAACTATAGTAAAAAATGTTTAAATCATTCGAGTTCAATAATCGATTATATTCGATTACTGTCACTATTTCATCAATTTACCCCATCTCTACTCTATATTTTTTTAATCGCTTGGAAAAGTCCATAGAACATCATAGAAGCATTATGAATATTTTTTCTAGCCAATGTTACCAGTTGCAATAATGAATTATGAAAATGTAACATAAATAATAGAAATTATCACGAAAACCAATATAAATGGAGAGTATTTAATTCTTTTCATTATTTTCAACTACTATTTAGAATAATTAAATTTATTTGGAGTACTTTAGGGTTAAAAAAGTATATCGATATTTTAGATTGTAATTTCCTTATGTTCATGGCCACACTCATGGAGCCACTGACAGGACTAACTCGGAATATGGAACAGGCTACCTCGGTATATGGAAGAAACCATAATCCTACCTCGGTATAAGGGCAAATCGACATGTGTAATAAATTATATTTTTTTAAGTATAATTAATGTGTTATCAATGAATCTGTGTTAAGAAATATAAAATTTAACGTATATTCTTACAGAAGACAATATTTCACATCAATATTGATGGTTACAAATGCTTATTTTTCTTACTTACTTTCAAATGTTGTTATTTACCTCGGAATATGGACCCGTTACCTTAATTATAAGAAAAAATTGCGAGTAAATCATGTGGTGTTTTAAAATTAAAATCTTATAAAAATAAACGATATATCGAAAAATCAAAATGATACTTAAATGGTAAAAATGAACGTAAAAAACTCTCAAATCCCATTTCTTTATTGGCACAAAAGAAAACCTTGTAAACAGAAATTAGAAATGGTCTCAAAGGATAATGCTGTCATAAAAAAAAACCTAAAAGCTATATCTCAAAACTTTGCTATTTAACTTCAACAAAAAAGAAAGTTTCAAACGAAAACTTATTTCAACAATCCTTCAAAGCAAATTATGGAGGAAAAAACAGCAACTAAAACTAGATAAGGTCTTCGCCGCTCCGGCCCAGTCCCACCCTCGGGTTTAGGCATGATTAACCCAATGAAGTGTTCTCGCATAATTTATAAGACTCGTAGCGCGCCCTAAGCCCTGCTTTGTTTAGGTAAGCAACTGGGATCGTATTTCATTTTACAATCTTTCCCTAATCCTGAGCAGCGACCTTAGCATGATAAAAGTGTTAAGCTGGCCCGGATCTTGGGTACAAATGAATAAATTTGATTGATGATTCCTGTAGCACCTTATTAAAATGCAAATTGGTATGGAAATTATAATAACATACATTGAAATGTGAAAAATTATTGTGATAGCAAGCATAATATATTTTCAGGATCCTACCCATAATCTTTCTGATAGTTTTGCAAGTTTATTATTTAAAACTTTACTACACAAGAATTAGACAATTTTATTCATACCATTTCATAAATAGGAGAAAATTAAAAAAAAAAAATCTTAAATATTAATTTTAATCAATGTATTTATTTAAAGCAACCAACACCATTTGGACGTTTGGCTGCAAACTCCATCGAGGGTAGGATACGAGTACCCTTACGTATGAAATATTTTTTCAAGTAAAAAATATGCCTCAAATTCAAAAAACGTTGGTATATTCTTTAGAATGTGTATTCCACATTCAAATTTAAAAGAACAGTCGCTCTCGAGACGTCTCAGCGAAGAGGACGTCTCAAGAAGCCGGGACAAACGTGTACAAGTTATTATTTTGTCATTTGACTGGCAGGTTATAACGAAAAAAAATATGTTTGGAATTCATTTGAATTACTTATTTTTCGGTATATTAAACTTCTTGCTTATAAATTTTAACGATAGAAATAAAGTGTACCATAAATTAGCAGTCTTTGAAAATGTAAGAAGTAGGTAGGAAACTAACCACTGTCCACGCTTTTAATTAGCCAGATATTTTTGTACAGCACTGAAAAGGCAACATAATTTTAATTCATCTGTACCTGGTTTTGTAAATACTTTTTTTATCCACACGCTAACACTATTCAAAAATAGAAAAGCGACGAAAATATTTATGGTGACGTAAAAATATCGATTTGGCTTATAACGTGAGGGCTCGCGTGATCAAAGAAGGTTCGGCGCCGTCTATCAAAAATAGATGCGTGCGAGTGATGCCTTTTCGATATTTTAATTACTTTCCGTTTTTGTAGTCAAATTCCTTATCTTAAAACAATCTTTTGATTGCCTACACAGCAGGGAGGTGAAACGAAACTGATGGTACAATTGCATTGTTCTGTTTCTATCAAAATTCAAAAGTAACAAGTGAATGTTTTCTTTCCAAATATGTTTTGAATTCCCCGAAATTAATTTTTTAACTTCGATTAACAATAACTAATTAAAGTACAACAGTTAAATACATTTTTATACCAACTTTGTGAATAATATTTATTTTATATTACCGTACCCTACTTTCCCCGAATCGATATCTACTGAATTAAACAATAATAATAGAATACTAAAATGTATCTATAAATGTATTTTCATTAATTTTCATGCTATAATGGACATTGTTCCCATAATACCCAGAACACTTCACTAGACAAAGGCACCGGAAAAGCATAAATAATAGACGATCGCGATTGAGAATATCGATTCAAAATCAAGTGGTTCATTCGAGATATTTTAAACAATGCATCACGATGTAGCAGGCAGTCTTAATCCCGGTAAAATGTTGAGTTCCCGCGGGAATATTGGAGTCTTTCATACCGCGATCTGCGCTCGAGAGTCCCGCTTAATATACTTAAGCCTCATGAATTTTGTATAAAAGGGAAAATGATCGATCCAAAGTAATATCTTTAAAAGCTACACTATCTGTACCTACTGTGTTCTGGGTATGTATGGGTTTGTGGGTTAGTGGGTATGTGGACGAGCAGATAAATGGTTTACGTCACTAAGATTTATGTTGAAATTATAACAAGCATATTTACGTTTAGAACCGTTAAATTTAGCCAGAGGCCTAATAAAATTATTAAAAAAACACAAAAACATTGAAAAAATTTGTGCCGAATATTCTCAAGTAAAAGCTACGTAACCGTGACTAATCTAAATAGTTTATTAGTGCCGGTAATAAGTACAAAATCTTAACACAAACAAACAAACATTCCGTTGTTACTTCATAAAACCTCCACAGCAATAACCGACACGAACTTGAGCCCACCACCGAAATGTCGACTCTAATATTGTCGTCAAATATTTAACCTCACTTCGGGCACATTACGGAATTGCCCGACAAATAAAACTAATTGGAGGTGCTACTCATTAGAAGAGCGTCGTAAATAAAACGCTGCACGCGACACTCTTTTAATTATTTCGTGAGTGAAGGGCGACTGTAAAGTGTATCCCCGTAGGACCCAGTTTACGCCACCCCCCTGTGACGCATAAGCTCTTTTCACAATAACACTCAAGCTTGCAATTGATATAAAACATTCCAACCCCAAAAAAGGGTTCACTCGGATTACTTGGGCTAGTATAATACTTTTTTAAAATAACTTTATGTTGCTATAAGGGTTTTCTCCAAAACTTATAAAATCATCTTAACACCTCTAAAAAGCAAAGTACCGTACACTCAAAGTTTATAAAAATGCCACCGAATATTATAGCTTTTGGCCGTAAAATATTTATCCTTTAAGTTTAAGCGCGACTTTTACGACTTAACCAAAAAAGCTGATCAAACAAACTCATGTGTAGATTACCTAAGTATCAGGTTCAGAGTAAGCATAAATTAATTATAATTCTTATCTCATAACTATTAGAACGATATTTTATATTTTTGAAGAACTTCATTAGTACTTAAATCTTATATTAAATTCATAATAAATTAAACAGAGAATACTCGTAATAAAGGTATTTAGATATACTTACTATTACATAAGATTTAACTAAGGACTAAGGTTACCAACATCGATGTCAAAATATGCAAACTGAAGTGGCAGTGGGCTGGTCATATCTGCCGAAGAACCGATAACCGTTGGGGTAGACGAGTCCTCGAGTGGAGACTACGAACAGGCAAACGCACCGTGGGACGCCCTCCTGCCTGCTGGACTGACAACCTTAGGCGGGTAGCCGGTAGTGGTTGGATGAGGAAGGCCGAGGACCGAGTGTTGTGGCGCTCCTTGGGAGAGGCCTATGTCGAGCAGTGGATGATTATTGACTGATGATCATGAAGATTTAACTACCTACTATTATTTATCAAACTTGTTAAATATCTGTCAGAACAATGCATGAATTTTGCAGAACAGCTACCATCATGGTGCGAACTACGAATCGAATCATAGTGAGTTTAGTAATGCTATCGGACTTCGTGAACTAAGTTATTACTGCATTTCTATCTAGAATCTAGATATAACTGATTTTGCTAAGCTGTCGCCCAATCGGGCAGAATACGATTCGCCAAATTGAAAAGACAGAATTATTGGTTCCCTATTACAGCAAGCGATAAGTTTATTTCAGAAGTCAGACAGATTAGGTATTCAGTTCAACTATACTAAGTATAACTGGTACGTTTCTACTTGTCTACATTGCTAGAGATGCATTAAATGCAGAAAATATATTTGAAAAAATTTATATGTAAATTAGGTAATAAAAATATTTCAACCGAACTAATTTTAGCTATATGCGTTACAAAAAATATACGCTTTTAGAAAGATGTTACCGTAATATCAAAAATAAGCCAGCCATTTGCCATGCGGCCAAGGAAAGCTGACGGTACAGGCGTGGTTATTTTAACGGTTATCGATTTCACCATAAAACTTTACACCTATTAGCTTTTTACGACTTAAAAGCATCCCCTTGTTTCGAGTTTACACTTTTGCCGGCAGTGTCACTACCTACGCATGTATGAATATGTAGATCGTATAAATATACATATGTAGGTATAGAAGGACTCATTTTTGTAAATTTTATTTTCATGTTCGTATGTGTTTACTGCTTTACTAGAGTGTTTAACTATTGATTTTATATTTTATGATCAATTAAATATTGTAACTATAATAATAATCTCAGTGATTAACAAAAACATAATAAGTTGTAGGCAAAATAAAAAAAACACAATGGATCATTGTGAAATAATTCACCGCAAAGGAGAAAAAAACACGACGTACAGATACACATCTTCAATCGCATCCTACCATTTTTGGTTCAGAGGTTAAAAAGTGACTTCAGAATTCGGTAAGCAGCTTGCAAATTAGCTCCTACCTATTCAGGACTCGCCCGACCAACAGTAACTTCGTATCTATTTCAGATTCTTGCAGTTTCTCATTTAGTGCTCATTTGAATCAGTTCTTTACAATGGGGCAGTAAAAGCCCGCTCAGGGAGGTCACTCTATATGACAAAAAACTAAGTTTCGAAGCGCTGCTGCGCGAGCCACGATTCTATCCCGTTGTATTAAACGTGCCGATTTCACGACAGCTCTCATTCGTTCGTTTTTCGTCAGTATAGAGTAACCCCCCAGCCGGCGCCGGGCGATGCGTACCGTCGCTTTGTATTCCAAAAGGCAGCGATATTAAATAGCTGCTAGCAATTAACATCTGCAGCACGTAACGACCGGGAAACTCCTTCACGGGCCGTTATTACCCCTTAAATAGTTATTTAAATTCAGTTCGTACCGATCTTAATGATAATAGTTGATAGTGGCCGCGGATTGGGCGCCCCTGATTCCGTACGATTTCATTCGACCTTTTTTTAAGTAAGGTTCGGATCAGCCTTCTTTCGATTTATTATGCACAACAGCTACTTTAAAAATGTACAGACCTGTGATTGTTATTAGATAGGTGTGATTATGCTTAAATATGTACTCACTAAATTTAATAATTGGTTACTTTATTTTTTGTCATGTGTATAAGATAGAAACCAATATCGTTGGCCTCGTTACCAATATAGCTCTTCACACAATCATACAGGAAAACATTCAATAGAAAATACTTCCTCGTACTATATAAATAAGTAATTCCTCCACGTGAAGTTGCTACCAAACAAAATGGGATCTATCTCGGAAAATTCCTTTCAACGAAACATAGGGCAACATTTTTTCCATGGACCGCGGCGAACGAGTCATAAATATTTTAAAGTAAGTAAGTTGGGGAGGAGAAGTGGCGTGGACTGTGGCGAAGTTGCCCCGCCGCCGGCCAGCGCGACAAAATAACCCTGTCGAAAATTGTGCACCGCGCAACTTCCTACAGGCGCGTTCTGCCGAGATGGATTCCTAAGTTTTCCTGTTTGCTGCACTTCGACGCTCTTTTATTTATGCATTTGTTCGGCTGCAGTTTGATTGACGTCTTTATGTTATAGTTTTGAAACGTTTGCGTGTTTGCTAAGACTTACTTTGATGCACTCTAGATGGATCTATAAAAAATGTAGGTATACTAGCACGTGCGAACGTGATTTATTTAATTAACTTTAACTACTATATTTTATTTAGCTTACAAACTGTCCAACCTAAATAATCTAGATAGAATCATGTTATTTGGCCATAATTCTCCAATAAGGGGCACCTCAAACTGTTCACAGCGGTACAGGCCGCATCTTTATCTAGCCACACAATTTCCCGAAGGGCACTATCAGAACAATAGGGCTTGAGCCCCGTCATAAATCGTAGTGGTGATCATCTGAACCGATAGGCCAAGTAAAATTAAGACGACGGCCAATCATCGCGAATACTCGGGGGAAGACCCGGAGCCAAACTTACCCCGCGGTGGGGGCCAACAACCCGTCTGTGCGGACGGTTATGCCCTTAAATGAAATCGAATGTTTGGATGTAAAAAAAATACTTCATATTTTCATATCCTTGTCAAATTCTGTACCAACATTTCAAGTAACTATGATAATAATTTCGTGCAATCTCTCCGTGTACACAGATGTCAGATGTATTCTGAATACTCTTTTAGTTCTTTTACTAAATAGTTTCTAATGACTAGGTTCAGATGCCGCATGCCCCAGTCGTAACAATAACCACTTAGGTACTACTACAAACTTCACTATGAAAGTTCATTAATAGTGTAAACCGTGTAATTTTGCACCAAACTCAAACTAGAGACCGATAACATGCAATGTAATTAAGGGCTAAAGCAGAAAGACAAACGAAGCAACACAAGTACGGCTCAAGGAAAACGGTACTGACGGCCTCACGACCGGTAGCATTGAATTATTTATACGATACACAGGGAACTTGGACTTATAAATGTACACATTTTAGCACTTATGGCCCTTTAATAAATTATCAGAGGTGCATCGAGATGCCGGGTACGATTCCCAGCCTCATTTCTCGAGCTGCGATCTCCTGAGACGCGTTTGGGCGTTTAGCCGTGGGCCGGAACAGATGGGCCTGACGCGGATAGACTTACGGAGCTGCGTAACGTTTTTTTGCGTAAATGTGAAATATTACCGATGTTTAATATTTAATTTTTGGTAGCAGTTCGGGTTTGGATCCCGGTCAATTACGGTATCTTATGTAGTGACGAATTCTGCACAATCATTTGTAGTTGTAATGATTAATGAGTTAGGTAGGTTATATAATATATTCTTGTAGTTTCTAGGAATCTAATTGTTATTTACGTATTTATTTAAGCTACAACCACAAGTACCTCCTTACATAATATTTATACCTTTGGCAACGATCATAATTTATTATTTATTTATCATTTTTATAACGTCTATAATATTATGAGAGTACAATACATACAATACAAACATAGAATCCCAAAAATACTTTTTACTAAAAACTCGACCAAACTCAAACGCGAAAGGCTAAAATTAATAGGCAATATCAATTATCGAGGATTACCTTGATTAGTGTTCAACAATCAATTAATACCTTATCAGAGGCTTGAATAGCAAGCATTACATTGTTTGAACCCTTGCATTATTATCTCGGGACAATCGTATCTAATCTCATGGTCCTAAATCGCATCCATTAAAATTAATAATAAATTTCTATATGAACGGGTGCGGGTAATGACAAAGTTAATTCGAGCGAGACTCGGGTGTCGGCACTACTTGATCCGGGTGTGGCCACGAAACCAGCGGGAGATATTTTTCTATGGAAAAGAAGCATTTGTTCTAAAGATTACTCTTATAAATAACTCATTGTTTTCAATATAATATATAAAATTGTCGATGCCAACCGTCATTTATTGATCTAATTATCAATTCGGCGTAAAAGATTTTTCAGTATTTGAATTCTGTAAATTGAAACAAGGTTTCAGCAGTGGTAGTGATAGACAAACTTTGAATTTAAATAACACTTAAAACTTAGGTAGCTGAATCAGTAAATTATTGGTAGAATGATGCGCCCGTCAGAACTAGGGCATGCAATACCGCAATACCGGTATCCTTAATACCGGGATCCCGGACGAAATTCCCGCTTTTTTCAATACCGGTATTGAAAGTTAATACCGGTATTGAAGTAATACCGGAATCGGACTTTTTTAGGCTATAAATAAAGCGATTAAGATTTAGTTAGCCTTGTGTTCCTAATTCCTATATACTGTGAAAGCGCACTCGTTCCCAACCGTTTAATGCAGTTTTCGGCTGCTAGAAATCTACTGTTGACCATGCGTAAGCCGACACCGAATGTAAAAAAATAATTTATTCTAAAATTTAAACTCTAAAACTTAATTCTCGTAAAAATCTACAACAAAATACAGAATATGATTGCATTTTCTTGTTTTATTTTGACGTATACGACCTTTAAACACAGTATATGCCATTTATTACAAGGAAGTCTAATACAGGTATTAATACCGGAATCCCGGTATTGAGTTGTAATACCTGAACTCAATACCGGTATTGAAAATTGTTCCGGTATTGCATGCCCTAGTCAGAACATTTTGCCCCAAGAAAATGTCACTCGCGCGCTGGCCCTAATTCAAACAACTTATGACAGATTATATGAGATTTTAGGACCAGCGCGATGGTGCAATTTTTTTGAGCGGTTGGGCCTGAGATATCACTAGTAATTTATAAGTCAACTAGCTGATCCCGCGAGCTTCGCTTCGCCTTAAAAAGTTTTCCCGTGGGAATTCCGGGATAAAAAGTAGCCTATGTTCTTTCCCAAATTTCATTCAAATCCGTTGAGTAGTTTTGGCGTGAAAGAGTAACAGAGAGACAGACAGACAGACGCAGTTACTTTCGCATTTATTAATATTCGTTAGTATTAGGATGTTAGCAATAATTTCGTAGCCACATGAGCGTGAGGCCGCCCGCTCAACACCCGCCTAACAGATTAAACTTCGCACCATTGATTGTTTAATGACGTCCTGCGATCGATTCCAGCCTCGTCTCAGCGTTTGTTTCAGCGCTAACGACTTTGTAAACACGTCTCTTTTGTGTATTTCAAAATTGGAATTGATAATGAATTGGAAAATAAATGAAAATGGTATAAGGTATAAAGGTATAAAGGAAAGATATTACACTCACGGGCAATGAAAAGGTTCCACTGAGAAAAGCACCAAATTACTTCTAAACGGAAAAGGCTAGCTTAATGCCGTCTTCAGCAACATTGAAGTACCTTTTACAGAGCATCAGAATATTATCAACTAAAACGGTAATATTTTGTTCCAATTTTGAATTAAATCTTTGATAAATTTGGGATCGTTTGTTGTCGCCATTTTGTGAGTGGAACTTTTTCATTGCCCGGCAGTGTATATATTTGTACTTCAATAAGAATATTTATTTTTAAACATAATTAATTTTATTCTTAGATTAGTTAGTTAACTGTACTGCGAGCACAGGATTCAAAACCTCCGTTTACGAATCGCATCGTCAACTTTCACTGTCAAAATGTAAGGCAAAGTTAGTTCCAAAAGTGACATTTGTTTTTTTTCCATATGTTAGGTGGAATTTCACCAAACGCTAAACGTATTTTCTATTTAGTAGCCTGTCATATCTATCAGTTAGTATAAAATATATTTAAAATTTGATTTAAATACGTTTAGCGTTTGGTAAAAGTGACCCTTCGTGTAGATTCGAAAATAGTATCGAATCCGGTTCTCGCTGCACTGTTAAGATCAGCTATAACCGTATAACCATTACTGTGTCAAGCATGACAGCTACACATAAATTTTGTACTTGTGTTTTTTTTTTTTTTTTTTTTTGTTTTTTTTCTAATAAATAGGTACTCACCAACATATATCGATATAAAATACTGTAGGTATCTTATTAACAACCTCTTTTGGTATCATAGCTTACTCACACATACGCGGCTGGAGGCAGCCTTGACACTACGATCACAACCCATGTTTTTAAACCATTATTTAACTCTGCAGAAGCTACCGGTATAAATATCTAGTTTACGATATTTTATAGGGACGGAACACATATTTTATTCATTCGCTGGTGAATATTGCATGAATAACATTACGATACACAAAACGAAATTGACAGCCAACGCTTTCTTATATCGTGACACATTTCAGACAGGTGATTGACAGTTTTATGTCATAATTTAGCCATGGAAATGTCAAAATTCCCGGTAAAGGGCACGAAATTCATTTATTATTCGTGTAGCGAAGCCTTAACTACGAACTAGTGTTGTGGAAACAAAGGTTTAGACCCATGTTTAGAGCCGTTTTTATATGTGTAACGAGCAAGTAAGTAATTGAATTAAATCAGTGAATATTTTGCCTTTATAATCAGGGACCTTTTTGTTGGGTGAAAACAAAGGTTTTTTACATCCTAAATATTTTTGCACGGCGATTCTATGTTGTTTATTTTTATGTGACACAATTTTTTACCGTATTTTTTTACTTTTGTTATTAAATAAAACGAAATACCTACGTAAATTTCTTATAACATTATTTACAAACAAACATTAATTCTTTCACATCATATACCTACAAGTGGCTCAACTCAGTAAAAATGCAATCAACTTTGTACCAAAATGCTTCCCCCTAATAACTAAAAAAATCACCAAACTTCTAATCACGTACGTCTTTTATTCCACTAAAACCACATTACTTTCCATTGAAGCCCGTAAAAGGCAACAACTGAAAACAATCGCGGGCCTCACGTACTAATCCGGCAGTGTAATCTGTGCCTCTGTCGGTTTAATGGATGCTGTTAAAGGGGCCCTCATTACAGGGGAATCTGACTGATCCCGTTCAGCCGAAGGTTTAGTGGGAACAAAGTCACGGGGCCGAGCCACGAACCGGGCTACACGACAACATATCCATAAATAAAAATCATAGAATTCATTCAGACATAAATAGACTTGAAAAGGTAAACCATTGAAAAAGGTAAAATCTTTTCCACAGAAAACAGATTTTAAAAGCATATCTGTTCTGTGCAAAGTTTTTAATTTTGAAACAGACTGTAATACAATATCGGAAGGAAACCAACCACAATATATGTAACTGAAAAAGTCTATTTCTATATACCCGCCTCCCGTGAACCGATACTCGGAACTCGCTTCTGTGTTATTAAAACAATAGAACGCTGTTCACTACGTGTTTCATACGGAACATTGCACTGTGTCCATTGCTGCACGGCTGTCAGCGACAGAACTAAAGCCTTAGCCTGAAGGTAGACATTAGATGCTTCGTCCGCAGTAAATTAATCAAAAGGGACCAGGGATAAGAGGCATACTCGAAAACTTTTCCTAATGACGGCTTAATGAAAATTGCTCCGCCGAAATGGAAATGATGACAGTTAATCAGTGGACTGCTCCGGAAAGTTCCGTTTTAAAACCGGCCCTATTAATCCAGCTACTATGTCATAAGCCCATTAGGGGACGTTTTTATATTAAACTACGGGATTTAATATTCAAATGGCATTGTTTTAGAGATGTTGCGGTCGGCGTTACGTTTAAACCTTTGTATTTTTCTGTGAGCCTTTCAGTTAACTTTTTTTTTAATAATTATGCTTACGAAAACAGAGCTTTAGAAAATTAACTATAATACTAATTATCCCAAAAGTACTTACTAATCAGCCAATTCACGCCTAAACAGTCTCCAATCCCGCTAATAGTGACGCAGCGAAGCGACGCATGCTTGCAACGCTCGCCGGCTCTCGAATTGTCATTGTACTGAGAACTATGCAGTCGCGACTCACGCCTTTGCCACCTGAACGGCGACGACCACCAATTAGTCATATAATTGGTTATTCAGCGCATGGCAGTTACGCTCTATCGGTGCTGCAAGACGGCGCTAATTAATACAGCTCACATCTAGATCTTGCGGAATTGTCTCGCCCTGTTATTACTGGAGCAATCGCAGTCATCCGTGCACTGTCACAGGATCTGATACACGCCTCACTAGCATGACGCGTGAAAGAGCCCTGCTTTGTAATTAGTGTCTAGTTGTCTACCCTATAACTAATTTTAATCTTACGTATACATTGGTATCTAAACATCTACAGTGAATTTCAAAAATAATTACAAGGGAAGATATTTAGAACTTGTAACTCGTCGACTATGAACTTGTTCGAACAGAAAGGGTAGATACCGTCAGAACTTCCGATATTGTAGGCTCTCATGACGTCAGATCGGTAACAAATTGCTCCTTTTAGTGCTCTTGTCTAAAGTTTTCGAAACGTGAGTTCGCCTTTCGAGCCGAATGCAAAGATTTATTCAATCGATGCTCGCTGTTACGTTTACAATGACATTGCTGTTTATTCTACTTGTATGACTCGTAGTACTTAGCTTTCGTAATGAAAATACTGTTACAGCGTTTGTCGCCGTCAATAATTTAACGCAAACATTAATAAAACTAGTCAAAGACTTTATTTCGCTTGACTGATTGACATTTTAATAGATGATTTTTATTTTTATTTTCCTTCTAAGAAATTAAAGTTAAAAATCGGGGGTTAAACACGGTTATACTCAGTCTCACAAAATATTAAGCTTTAGCTAAACATCTGTTCAATGTACGTCTAGTGTTTGTAGGCAGACCGTAAGATGCTTTAAAACCACTTGATCGATGCCACCCGATATTGGTTTTCTTTAGTAGGACTGAATGTGTTTAGCTAAAGAGCAACCTTTCCCGAGGAACAGTACGAGCCCATTAATGTGTGAATTAGTTTGTTTAATGGCAACACATTCGAAGTGCGTGCCTTCCACGACGCACTCGGGGATTGAAGACGGATCCTTTGTACCTGCCGTTAAACGTAATTAAACTGACCGAATCGTCTTATTAATTGGAAGAAAGCTACTAACACTCGTTTATAATTATATTTAAACCTTTCTTTTCATGATTATTACCTAAAACAATACTATATGAGAGTCATACTATATGCACGAGTATAACTGTCTAAAACTTCAAACCAGAAAAAGTTTAACTAGAAGCAAACGCAATAGCCAACCTCTTTATGCAGCATGCTGCATCACAATCAAACCACCTCGCATAGCTACGGCTCACTCGGATTAAAGCAACTTCAGTGTGAAATTATCTCAATTTAGCTGGTCATTAGTGTGAGTCGCCCGGGAGAGATAGCCGGCTGGCCGAGTATAAATCTGAATTTAATGCGCACGCACGGGCGCCACAACCACGCGCGTGTGCTGGCCGCCATCTTGATGCAGACATCTGCTTTTACGGACGCCCTTAAGTGAATTATGCCGTCTTTCCTCCCACCCTAATAGCAACGTAAATTATTACAATCGTTACATCCTAAAAGCCCATACAAACACTCAAAAAAACATCCACCGCAATGATTACTCGCAATTAAAATCGAACAACTTAATTCGGCATAAAACAATAAAACAAAACCATTACACCAATTTAAAAGTTATTGCCGTTTTACGGCCGTTCGGTAAAATAATTGGACTACACTTAAATAGGACTTAATTTATGAGACTGTATTTCTGTGTGAATTGTTTCTTCAATGAAGCAGTGGATTTATGTATAATAATTTATTACGTCTATATTTGTTTTTGTATAACTTTAGATGAAGTAAGATCCCTAGTATGTGACAGGTGTACTAATGATGTGACATTGAAGTGGGGTGGGACAGTGGTGGTTGTGGTGAGCGGTGGAGGCAGCGTGCAAGCGTGTTCTTGTGTTGCAGGCGGCGCGGGCAGCGGGCGCGAGTAGGCGGACCAAGGTAGCGTTGTTGTGCGTGCCCTAGGCTGTGAACTGTTGTCTGTCCAACTAGCGCGGCGGAGAAGTGCCCCACCTGCACCGATCCCTCTTCGACACTCCAAAGATACAACATCCATCTCTTTCTACCATCCAGTGTTCAAGAGGGACGGTAAAGGAAACGTTTCTTGTCGAATCTAAAGCCTTTCATCAACTGAATAAGCGGACGCTCCACGCTAGCGTAGTGTCCTGAGCGCGCTCATTCAGCTAACAGAAAGGCAACTCACATTACTCGGTGACCTTTTAGTGAAATGGCCCCTCACCCATTCAGTGCGTTCAAACGCAACTCCAATTTAGCGGTCATATTTGGCTCCGGTGACGCCGGGCGATAGTTACGCTTTGTGTCACTCCGCTTCTATTCACGATGGAACTGAATGTAGCGTCCGCATAGACCCCTAGTTTTTGAAAGACAATTACACCGGTCTGAACATCCGAAAGTTAGAGGAATGAACTTAAAAGTTGCCGGTTAATTAAAATGTAACTACTCACATATCTCACACAAAAGTTGGCGGCGCAGCTGCCGGCTGTTTGTTGCCATCTCGGGAGGAGCCGACTAATAATGTCATTTAGATTCGACTTTGAACGAGGGCTGGCTCTCACTTTGCACTTAGTTACCTCGTACTGTAAGAATATTTGTTTGACATTGATTTCAGAGCCGTAATTAGTGTTAATTTATATTCTAATTTGTTCATTAATTTGTTGGTTTCTGTGACGAGCGACAGTGTTTATTCTTTTGCGCTCTAAATTAACATTCATCATTCCGACAACTCTGTTTCAATGGATATATTCCTAAACACAAATTGGTAGCGCGCACCCGCCACATATAATTTCAATGCTCTAACAGAAGTATTTTTTCACGAATCATATTATATTTCAACCCGTAACAATGCAGAACTAATTAAAATATTGAATTCCCACGAGGGTTTCGAAGGTTAATTATTCCCGTCTCATTTCATATAACAGCCTCGGCTGAATCATCACTCGATAACAAGCGGAACACCTCCGAAGCCTTCGCATCATTACATCGTCGAGAACAAAACGCCACGTTAGTGTAATGTGCTAATTTATGTGTGGATCTGGGTTTGAGTTTTGTTCTTTGTAATTGATTAACTAAAGTGTGTGTATATGTGTGTTCTAGATAGCTACTTGTATATCTGTTGTTGTGCGGGTGCGCGCGGCGGCGGCGGCCGGCCGCTGGCGGCGACGCGCGGCCGGTCGCGATATCCATTATTCATAGTTACTGGAACTGACCGCCGGGAGAGTTATGAATTAGTAATTGTCGTGGTGGTGCAGGAGAAGCGCGGCGCTGGTGCCCGCGCCGCCGCCGCTCACCGCTCGCTGTGTTGTGCCGCGTCTCGATGTCCGCGACGTGCCGGTGCCTCGCTCATGCCCGCTCTGTGTCGCAGATCGCAAGCTGTTCGTGGGCATGCTGAGCAAGCAGCAGTCGGAGGAGGATGTGCGCCAGCTGTTCACGCCCTTCGGCACGATAGAGGAGTGCTCCATCCTGCGCGGGCCCGACGGCGCGAGTAAAGGTGAGTCGATATTAAATTTGCATTCTAATAAACGTGACAGTAACGCAATTAGATTTGCATGATTTTCATTAGCGGCGCCCTGATTCTCGTTGGCGCGAAGTCGCGCGGCGTGCGTCGCGTGTCGCGATACTGTACAAGTTTCATTTAGCTGAGACGCTTTAAAATTGTTGTATTTTAATTGAGTTAAGGCCGTAAAGCTGCCGCGGCGCCGGCGACAGTTTGTTAGTTGCCTAAACGCTACTGTCTTTACGTCCTAACATTAAGCTTTTTATGCTCAATGAAACGCGCCGCGGCAGCTTGAGGCTTTGCCGTTATTTCACGATAAAGCTATTAACTACGCAAGAACAAATGTACTGAATCGCGCTAACAAATTGTTAAATCGCGTTTAGTACTTCCACATCAACGAGCGACTAAGTGGATTAATAGCCGATAAAATATAACAGGCTGCTGTTCCTGCTGTAGATGTTAATTTAGATCGTTATTTCAGAAAGTAATTTCCAAAGTTATATTTTTTTACGGTGAAATTGTATATTTTTCTTTGAATTTTATGACTTAATAACGAAATATGTTTGAAATTTACATAGGCACAGAGGAAGCAATAAATAAATTTTACTGATTCTGCTAGGCAGATTGTTTTAGCAAGCTCCAAGCTTGTCGTAACGATCGCGAAGCAATTCATAGCGGTGACATAGCAAGTCGTAGTGGACCCAACAAATCGTAGCAAGACGTAGCATATCGTAGCATCCCGTAGTAGTCGCATACAAAATCATAGTAATCGCGTAGCAAGTTGTAGCAGTTTCGTAGCAAATCGTAGCAGTGGCGGCGTACAAGTCGCAGGGGTTTGTAGTTGTGCGTAGTGGAGTATGTAGTCTTATAATTTCTATAAGGTTTCTGATGCACTATTCATTTGTAACCTAAATGTATTTTATGTTTGCTTAAATAAATAAATAAAAATTGCACCATACTTCCACTTAGCTGACTCAATGAAATATAGTATACACTACGCATATAATTTAAAAGGGGACCATTAAAATATTAGTTCAATATTTTTTAAAGTTTTTAGTAAACAAACATTATTTAATTAAGTATGTATACGCTAAGTATTCTGGACGTTCTATAACATTCTAGGCAGGTAAAAAAACAGACCAAGAAGCTAAAATTATATATACCTACCTATATTATACCTACTCCTTATATAGCGGCGCTTAGGAGTTATAGCACGTAATAATCCGGCTGGCGTGGTGGCCGGTCCAGGGGGGTCACTCTATACTGACGAAAAACAAAAGAACGAGAGGTGTCGTGCAATCGGCACGTTTCCAAAACTTAGTTTTTTGTCCTATACAGCTTGCAAAAGTTTAAACAAAGCCAAAACCTACATGTGCAGCATGTTATATCTAGGCCCGAAAATTAAATAAGAAGAGGAAGAAGAAGAATTACAAAAGTCGCGTCAAAAGAGTAAAAAAGTCATTCTTCATAGAAAAAAGTCACATGGCCAACAAGTTTTTTTTTATATATAAATTTTGATTTCATTTTCGGGCATAGATATAACATGCAGCACGTATGTATGTAGGTTTCGGCTTAGTGTACCCTTTTTGCAAGACTCAAAGTAGCGATTAACTTAAAGTAGCGACTCTGTAGAGTGACCCCCCAGATCCAGGTCACGGGTGAAGACTCCTCGTAAAGACCCCCAACATCTCGCTTTACGGTCTCCGTAATGACGAACTCGTAAAATATTGTCAATTTAGTTCGCACTCCGCCAAAACACTCAATTATAGACGTTACGGCATTATAAACACGAATTGAAATTGAAATTGAAACGGGTTTTGCTTATTAATTTAGGCTTAATATTTTTTTGTAGTCTAGAAATGTTTGTAATTGAGATGAACACTTAGCATAAAACCTAGTTAAAATGAGAAGAAATTCGAACGCATTACGTTCACTGAGGCATGCACAATTGCACATTATGTTGCTTGCCAAACAAAACCCGCAGAAAAGAAAAAATACAACAAGTTAATAATCGTATATCAATCAACCAGCAGAAATCAATCATCAATTACCGTCACACTCTACGAGTCAACACTCACAATAAGAACGTGAATAACAAAATCAGCGGCCATAAACTGACACGACATATTCCGTCCGGAAACGCAGTGCAAAGGAATGACTCATCTAATATACTCTGACGCCTTGACGGCACAAAAACCGCCAGTCACGGTGACAAGGTTCCAAACGCCCTTTCTCAACGAACACCGATGAAACCTTCTCCAAATTAATCGCTACTTTGAGCATTTTCTCCTCTTTTGTCCGATACTTCTGATAGACAATCGCATTGTTTGTATCTTAAGATGTTTCATTAATTTAAAAGCCCTCCCGGAACCTGGTGAATGGAATTCAATTTCATTTTTATTGCACTTGAAGCTAGACTTTATTTAGTTTAATTAAGCTAGGCTGTACCTGTTTGCTGAGGGTTGCCGTTTTCTGTTTAAACTTGGCTTAAACGAAGTAAGGATTAAGTGAAAGTTCTGTAGTTTTCAGAGAAAAAAAAGTAGTTGCAGTTGGGGGTCAGTAAAGCAAATTGTTCTAAAACAAATACGCGCAGGTTTTATTAGAAACAGCTCAATAAAAAACAAATCGGTTTGTTTTTCAGTTTCAGTCTAGTCGGACGGTCGCCAGCGCCACTGATGTCACATTCCGCCCGGCATCTCGGAAAAACAGTGACTTTTTCGGTGAGGAGTGCGTAACATCGTTTATTACGCTGTATGTCACAGTAAATGCCTAAGCAAAAAGCTTTATGAGGCAATATCACTACAACACCGTTAGCGAGCTATCGACAGACACATTTGTGAGATATACGCGCGGTCGCGTCGCAGATTGCCGGCCCCGATCGCGCGGAGCAGCGCACGGAATTGGGACGTCCAAATGAATTAATTTCGGGGATGCCGCACTATTTGTTTTAAGTGCTGGCATTAATGCCGCGACACGTGCTCCGGTTTAAAAATACGCGTTTTTCCAATTGGTCGGTTTACTTTGTTTGAAACGCTCGGTGCAACACGTCCCGATCACTCCGACTAGATGCGTATTCGTCCAAACATTTTTATTAGTTAGAGTGTTTTGTGTACATTTTTATTGTTTGCTTTGGCCAACTACATACTAAGTAAGATACATATGAGATAGAATCAATCTATAAAGTCGCATGTACATTCAACTTGAATTCCTTTCAATGCAACGCGCTGGATTTATTGCTATTCCGCTTCTGAAGTGATTTTGAAAAATACGGCTAGCAATGTAATTGAGCGCTCCCCGGGCCTCAGTTCCTAATTTACGAGCCTTCATTACCGCAGCCATGCCCCAGTAATGACAGAAGGCGCGGTGCAAACGGGCTGATTATTCTCGCGACCCCACAGTTAAGCGATACAAGATGTTGGGATAATGCCCCAGATATGGGCATTAACGTTCTAAGGGTATTCCGCTATTGTTTCATTACAAAATAAACGGCAAAAGTCATATCTGAGGACAAAGTAAACATAATGCCAACGTTGCAATTCCAGAACAGATATAGGTACCGCTTGGTATTGCAGATGGTACTGAATTTCTGAAAGGAATCACCTCGTATGAACATAAACCGTACCATTAACCAAAACCGATGAATGTTCGGAGGATTACTCATGTGCATTAGATTTACGGACAGGGGCTTTTAAGGGTTTATTGCAGAAGGTATGTAGTAAACAATTCCTATTGTTCTTGCTAGATGCATATATCCTGCAGTAAATCATTACTAGTTCCAGAGGATGATGATGAAATTACGAGTATTTAACGTTGCTTAAGAAATTTAAAATAGTCATAACTTTTTTTCTAAATGATGTCAGGACATTTTTAGTTGGATTCCTGGTAGAATCAACGACGTCGTCGACAAGTAAAGCGGCGTGCACACTGCGACAGTTGTGACGCGAATTGCGTTACCGCGAGGCGGCGCGACGCGCGACGTCTGTGTCTTAATGCACCCCGCATGTGAACAAGCCTTTATACTGTGGTGCCGTTTTGAAATTAGCAGAGTGACGGAATTTCGGATTTCGATTGATTATAATAGGTCACTTTTATAGTTATCTGGTCGATATTTAGAAAAACATAAACATACAGACCGTGACTCTCTAGTTTTATAACTTCAATGATTTCGGTCGCCATTGCCAAAATATAATTAAATTGATTTTAGCTCATTTTTTTTAAACTACTATATACTAGGTATATGAATTTTAATAAGAATACAAAATGTATTCTTAAATTTTATCGTTACGACATGGGCAACTTAAACGCAAAATACATAACATTTTAATTCTAAATTGTTATATTCAGGAAATGCCCGCACTATTTCATTTAAATCCTACAGAAATCTCTGACGTGGTTACTCTGCAACCCCGGCCATTGGTTTGTAGGTGATGTCGAGAATTCGACACTTTAATCGGTTTACGAGTAGTACTCGTCTATACATACATTCGAGCTTTAGCTGTGATATTCGACGGTCACTCACTATTCACTTTGCAAAGGGGTGAAAGACGCAACGATCCGGAACAGCCTTCGTACTTACAGACAGCTTTACGAAATATGTAACTGAAACTGTGTTTTAGGTTATATTTTAGTTGATGATTCGTACCTACAATTGTTATTTACTGGATGATAATATTTCGAGAACTCAATCACTTGTGCTGTATGTTTCAGTCTATAAAATATTCAAATTTCTAAAGTAGATTTTGTATTGAGATCGCTTATTGCTTTCCGCCATAAAAGTGGACCGGTCGTGACCCACCGAACAATACAACACATCCTGCGCTCAGCAAATGAATACAACAACAAATAAAAGATAATTTTTATATTCGCGCTGTAAATATGGGGTCGAGTGCAGGCGCAGGGAGCGGAATGGAACCGCCTCTATTCATTACCCCTTCTTTGTTCTAGGACAAGGATTTTTCGATTAAGAGGCTAATTAAGCCGGCTATTATGAGCGATCGCGCTCGTTCCCGGCAGATTGGGGCTATCGGCTGCGTCTATGGTGCTGCCCACTCGCCTTTATATTTCATCACCAGCTGTGTGCTTATTTATTTTGTAAACAGCGTGTTGTTTTGAAACACGAACTCAGAGTAACATGTTGAGACTTGAGAGTGTTCAATGCATTAGTTACGTGTTTATAACATACAAACAATGAGGAGACATAGTATTTTTACGCTGACGGTGGCTGGCGGCAGTCAGTCTTTGTGAAGCACCAAAGCGGTAACTTAAACGACCTGACGCGAACAACAGAACTCCAATAATAATACAAAAGTAACATTTTGCATAATGAAACACTCGCATTTTTCCGTTTCTTCTGCAATAAGAATAAAATACAACATCAACAAACAACAAGGAGGCTTTATATTATCTAAATATGGAACGTCTGTATAGTATAATAAGCGCAATAAGGCCTTAATTAAATTCGTATTTCATATCTGCGGATCGCCGGGTACCAAGTAGGGAATCTTTTTTCCGCATAGTTAAACATTCCCCCCGGGCCCCGGGCTACCAAATGTTTCATGTAATAGGCAGACGAGACATGGGATACCCTGAGCTTACGTCATTGTTGGAACATATTGAAAATACTTTTGTATTTGTAATTACTGTACTTACTACATTCATTTAACACAATAACAAAAATCCTAATTACTTTGGATGCTTAATTAGTTTGTTGCTACGTAGGTTTTTTTCCTCTAATTAGAGTTGAATAGCATGTCCAACAATCCGCACCCTTTTGAAACCGAGCGACTATTATTTTAACCACATATTAAATATCTCCGCGCTGCGCGTAGCTATTTCATTTCAATTATATATAAATACTGGATAGTGACACCGCGGTGTCCAGTGTCCATTATTTTGATTAATTTGATTGAAATCATTTTCGGCTCCGGATACCACATCAAAGGGGAGGTATATAAGTATTGATTTGTACCAAACTGACGCTTTCACGAGCGTTACATCTCGTTTTGTGTTATTTATTACGCTATTTGTACTACAACCCCAATAAGCTGTTATATATTTTGTAAGGTATCTTTTGCTCTGTTAAAATAATGTTCATTGCATTACAAAAGTTTTATGAAATGAGCGTAGTTAAAACATAATCAGTTCAGTAAACATCTTCATCGGCCACCAACTAAAGAAATTCCAAATTACCACGTAACCAACAAACTTATATCCGTCCCGCTCACACCACAGCATATACAGGTGAAGGCCTCGGTCTGGCAGCGGAACTGCAGCGAGTGACAGCCGCCACTCCGCGGCCGGCGATCCACTCATGCGACTGACAGCCGGGACTCACGTATTATGAGAATTCGAATGTCGAACCTGAAATTCAATGTTTGAAGCCGCGTTCATGTTCATTTGTAAATGACCGAATGTCTGACTTTAAGGGTGGCTTTTACCAATGTGATAAATGTATTTAACTTGTTATTTAAACACAATTTGAAATTAAATTTCGTAAAACATCTTTTACCACGACTTAAATATGATTAGTAATCTGTTAAACCTAAATGCGGTCAAATGGCTATTTAACTTTACTAAACACATTTATCTACTACGCATGTCATGGCGTCAGTCGCGGCGACCAGCTGACCGACCGGCTGTCAAGAGAACTTTTCCATTTCTAGCATTTTTCCTCAGTGATGTCTAGTTGTTGTCTGTGAGAGATTCAGAGGTCATTGTTCAGAGGTTATGTTGAGGTTATCTAATAAATAATGGATTTGTGGGATAAGTATTTTGTTTGATGACGATGATGAAGAATTACTTCTCTATATGAATAGACCTCGCTCATTACGCTATATTGCAGAAAGAACTAACTTATTTGAGACACTACCGGATAAAAAAATTGTTAGGAGATTTCGTTTGACAAAACAAACTGTATCGCTTCTACTACAAGAAATTCAACATCATCTTGAATTTATTTCCACCAGGTAAGTAGCTAAGGTATTGAAATAATAAAGTTATCTGACTACATAATTATCTTATACTTTTATTTATAAGTAGGTACCTATAATTATTGTTACAGAAATAATGCAGTTACTCCAATGAACCAGTTGTTATGCACACTCCGATATTATGCAACTGGCAGTCAGTTAATTACTTGTGGAGATGTGATAGGTGTGGAAGAACCAACAGCAGCTTGCAGAATCATTCATAGAGTTACTCATGCAATAGCATTATTGTATAAAAATACATTAAATCTCCTGATACCATTCAGGAACAACGTTTTTTTGCTCTCTACTCGTATAATGTGCAAGTATGGTTCCAATACATTGCACAATAAATCTTGTTCTTCCCTTGTAAAATTAGGGGCACGAACACGAGAAGAAGTTGCTTGACTATTCATTTTACTTTGAAATCACAACAACAAATAAATAAAAACACCACCACGCGGTGAAAGCCGAAATAAGTTTTGTTTTGAAATAAATAGTGTTATTTTGTCTATGTTTGAAATTGATAGATTGACTCCGTTTTACGCTGAGTCGTTTCGAATGTTCAATAAAAAATATGAAGAGTCTCATTAAAAAGATGTGGAACTGAACGTAAATAATAAATCGCAGGATGCTTAACGCATTTAACTAAATAGTAATGGAAATACCATGGTGAATTATGAAGCTAAACATGTTTAGGGTAAAATTGTTTAGTGCATTAAACGAAATTAGCTAAATGAATTTATGTAGTATTTAAATAGAAGTTCGTAACAGCCACCCTAAATCGTAGTAAATAAACTAAAAGTTTATGCGATAGTTACATACTTTTGGTTCTCGGTATCTAGGGTCGCAAACTAGGGTGCTTACTGCCTAGAGCTTAGTACCTACATAAATTGAAATTGGCTGACCTTATTAGTGTCTACTATTTTATAAAATTTTCTTTTGCATTCCCTATTACATATAAGTAGGTAAAAGGTGGTTTTGTTATCAAAAAATCAAACATGCTACGTGTACAAAATCTACCAATTTTCCTTGTATGTTTTTTGTTACCTTGAATTTTTTTCGCTGCAATTTCACGAGTGCGAATTTTTGACGCTGTTTTTATCTATGTCCCGTTTTACAAAGGCATTTCAGAAATACGTAGATACGTACAGTACAGCTGTGCAGTGAGCATGTATCGATACTGTAGAGAGGTTAACGTTATATGTTGCAACATTCTAAAACAATTCCACAGAGAAATACCCACAAACTAGTCTACAAACTTAAATAAGAGTCGCGTTTATGCGATAAGTCCGCCTTAATATATCTAATTGTATATATATATATTCTTTACTTTACTTTTATGTCGTGTAATGTTAATACAATAAAGTGTTTAAATAAATAAACAACTTACATATTACATCATCACGTTTTCTGTGTGTAAAAAAATAGGTAATGCATTTTGGGATGTGGTTGTATCTAACAGAAACCGACCACACAGCATTTCAGCAGACGCGCACAGTGTAACTCACTTGAATAATACGAAAACTTTACCGAAGTTAGCTCGCAACTGTATTTCTCCTTAAATTGAAAAAGATTGTGACGCCCACATATCTGCCCGAAACGTGATCGAAAACCGATCCTCGATGCAGTCCTTTAAAATCTAGTAAACAGTTTAGTTCTCCATCGGAATAGAAAATGTCTCACCCCGTAAATACGGTGAGGACGATACAGTCCCAACCTACATCCCTAAAGTTTGTTCCACTTGCCCTCCCGAAGAATATGTGCCTTGTCTAACCAAGTCTGTGTTAAATAAGCAACGGTTTGTGTGCACAGTGGGTAATATGTTAACTTTGACACGGTTGTGTTTAGGGCGGTGTGAGTTTAGACTAAATTGACTTTCTGTGCTATATGTTTAGTGGTGGGACGTGTGAAGTAATTCACTCGCTGTATTTGTTACCTTTGGACTTTATTCATCAAGATAACAAGATGATAGGAACACATATACCTGCAATATATGCAACTATTTTCCATGGCCACCTACGTCACATTCATGTAGAAAAGGCAAAAAATATACAGATTGATGTAACATTTGCCACTCAAGCGGCCGCAAGTGAAGCAAACCGTAAACCAATGCGATTTCAATCCCACTCCACATACTCTACTTTACATACTTTTGAGGGTTCCCCCGTTCGTTTTCCCTTACAAAGGACAATAATAAATGTAGGATTTGCGTTATCAGCTCACTGTGATTACGCTCCACGGCGCGTATCGAAGTTTACGGATCGCGGGCTTCACCGAACGGCCCTCTGATCCTGTTATTTTTAATCCCGAAAGACCGATGATGACGTAATTCGAGCCTTGTTTGAAGTTTGAACGATTTTCGGAAATCGGGTTACAGGTGTATCAATATCCGCCCGCTTAAACATTGGGGATAAAACTTTTTAGGTGACGCTTTTGAATATATTTTAATTAAGTAAATATTTGACGCGCCTCTTCGGTGTTTTTTGGCAATGACTGGATTTGGTAATTCTTTTGCGACTCATAAAATGAGGTTTTATAAAAGGGTCTCGCCTCATTACGGAGACGCAAAGTGGAGCGGACGAGCGTCGCGGGAGCTCGGGACAATATTTCGCACTAAACAGCATCGGAGACGCCGCGTCCCTCGTGGCCTGATTTACATCCATGCTGCGAAAACACCGCCTATATAGGTACTATACTTACTGATATACTTCGTCTTTAATAGTGATTTTTTTTCCAATAAATGATTCACCTGATTTTCCTTTCATTAAACTCTGACACCAACGAGTAAATAATAGTGCAGAGGCGCTTAGATGACATTAACAAAGTCGATCTCGGCGCCACTCGCACGGGTGTTGATTACCACGCGTGGCGCTTACTGCGTTAAATGCGAGCTCAAAATGGGTAGAATGGCATTTCTGTTCATTAAAGCGGAGTGTCGGCGACATTGTGACGAGGGCGGTAACAAGGTGAAATCATGACACGTAGGTTTGACGCGCCTACCGCGCCTACCGCGCCGCCCGCCCCGCGCCCCCCGCCCGCCGCCGCCGCAGCGCCGGCCAACAACCAAAACCACACCCTCTTTACGCCTGTTGTATTCGTTTATTAAAGCACTGTCGCATTTAACACGACGCATTCCAGCATCAAAACTAGCGCAAATACGCTCTAAAAGTTATCTTCTACGCTGACGCTGTCATCAAACTTTATAGCCGCTACTACCGACTACTTTTTCATGGGCTGTTATAACTTGCTAGATAAAACAACAACATTTCTTGGGAAGTTCGCAGAGATGACGCTAGTTTATGGCATTAGTTCGGGGTCGAGTCACGTCGCCATGCGTCCTTCTGTACGCACCGCGAATCGCGGGCTAATTATCATATTATTGTATAAAACGCTCGTTAAAACTCGACAAACTCGATAACGCACAAGTTGGGCCATTGTAAAAACAAGGCTGCCCTCTTTGGAGAGGAAGTAATAATTCGCGAGGACAAAAAATCGTCAGTTAGGTCACGTCGCCGCTAATTCCGCCGGCGGACGGCGACTCCACTCCTGAATTCACTACATTATTTCGGTCACTACTCTTTTAATTCTCTTTGCTCGGTACACGTCTGACGGAGACTGGTAAACAAGACGCCTAGGTTTTTTTCAAATCATAAATGTATTAATAAGAGTGCGAAAGTTGGACTTAATGCAAAAAGCTTTTCTACCAGTCAACCTACAGGAGAAGGCGAACTGTGCAAAAAAAAAGTTTGAGACCTAAATAGGATTAACTACTTATAGCATACAAGTACATGATATCTAAATTGGTACACTTAATGCATTATTATAATAATAAATAAATAAATAAATATAATAAATATGTGGGGACATCTCACACACGACCATCCGACCCCAAGCTAGGCAGAACCTGTGTTATGAGTGTCGGACAGCTGATATATCTACACAAATACATAGATAGATAGATACTAAATATAAATATCAACACCCAAGACCCGAGTACAAATAACTGTCTTTAAACAAATATCTGCCCCAGCCGGGAATCGAACCCGGGACCTTCGGCATAGCAGTCAGGGCCACTAACCACTACGCCATTCGACCGTCTAATTATAATACCTACAAACTTCTTAATAATACATAAGTACCTACAAATATATAAAATACATAATAAATAATATTTAGGTATAAGACAGAAAATAACTGCTATTCATTCATCGGATTTGCTAAGGAAGTGAGCACATTGATATTATGACCGTATTCAAGTATTACTCATTAGATTCAACTTAGTATGAAAACCCTCTACAAACGATCTAATCATTTTCATGCATGAAGTATAAAAGTTCTGTTTCACAAATACAAATTCCAGTCTGCGAGCGGAACACAAAAAACTGAAATCCGTATTAATTTTAACAAAACGACAGACAGGTCTTAACTTTGGCCGGCGATGTTAGCAAAAACGAAAAATGTTGCGAATAAAAGTGCAGGCAACATAATATGTATAGGAATAAAATAATGGTGTGTTCCCGGTATGCCGCGCGCAGTGGGCCCTCTTCACGCATCGGCTCGCGGCCGAGCGCGCGGAAGTTTTTAATGTTCGACGCTTTTGCATCACCGGAATGTACGAATGCCTCTCTATTCACGCCCGGAATCACCTCTATACGCGCCATCCGAGAATTTTCAAACGAGTTTTAGAAAGAAAAGACACGATCTGCGAGTTTCTCGACGCTTCGTCTGAATATTGCGCATGTTCGGATTTATGAATGTTTGTTGCGTTTTAGAGCTATAAGATGGTATACAACAGCTGCAGTGTTTAACCTAAGCGGTGCAGGTTACTGTCAGGTGGCCAACTTTATACTTTGGTATCAAAAACGTTTTTGCCAAGAGCCACAATTTCTACCAAGATGTTGGTTTAAAGCTTATTACTATAAGAAAGTAATTAAGCTTTGTTTTACAAGGAGTAGGGGAGGAATTAAAAAAATCTCCATTACGAAGACTGTTTGACGACAGGCGAGGGATAATAATTATGATAAGTGAGAGCTAGTCCAACTTAAACTCAAGACTTTGTCAATGAAATTTAAGCCTTATCTCGCCGGCATAAGACACGGAAAGTAAGCTCAGCTTATCACCCTGACCGTCGGGCCGCTGGGAAACCCACTGTTTCAAAATACGATGGGTTGCTAAAACCGCCTTAATGTAAAGTTATGGTATACTTTATAATTATTATCGTCACTTTTTGTGGAATAAAGTATCCAAGTTAATTAATATATTGCTGAACCTTTCTATGGTTAATGAGTAATGTGCAGGTAATGAGCCATAAAAGTGGTTTATAACTGACTTCTTTAATTATAAATAAATGCTAAGATTCACTCTTTATAAACTGTGATGCAAACGTTTTTTTTTTCTCCAGGCTCGTAGGTCCTATACAAACCTAATATTCCTATGAGTTTACGAATCATACTAAGTATAAATGCACATCCATTATCGAACACCTCATGGCTACTGGATACTGGACATAAAGACAACGGCTACATAAATTTCGACATTAACATAAAAAGGAAACAATAACCGTTTAAAATTCAAACAACATTGGTATCCCTTTATATTGGGGAAAAATCGCAATTTCGTCGGCAGAAAACGTACGAAATTTAAATTCGAATTTCCGCGCGGGTCGAGCTCGGCGGCGCTTATTACACGAGGGTCGTAATTAGGAGCCTAATGAGGACAACTCCACGCGTCACGTCACGCGCTTTCATAACACGACAACTCTCATTTTTCACAAATATCATTTTGTAACACGTTTTGTTTTTATTGAGCGATAAACCGACGACTGCGTTAGCTTGTTTATTATTTGCCAGTCACAATGTACAACATTTGTGTTAATAATCGTAGCAGAGTTTATATGAACAATAAAGTCATCTTGCGACTACATACGGCGGCGGTCGTAGGGGGAATATTAAAGTATATGAGTGAGAAAGAAACTATGTTCTTAATGTCTTTTCTTTACTTTACGATGATCGTTTTGTATTCCGTGCATGAGTGGCGGACGTCTTTTGTTATGGCACATTATGTGAGAGCTCGGGACAAAAGAGTGTGGCTAATAATGGTAGGTATCATATTCGCGTAAATAATTAGGTCATCTGTCTCGCTCGCGCTCGGCACAAGTCATAATCGCTCACTCCCTCTGCCCTGCTGTCCCCAACTTCTTTCGTGATACGAAACTTTTCCCAATTAACAACGACTAGAGATAACAACGTTAAAACTTTTTTCCTTCCCACTTTTGTTCTCAAAGTAGAGTCGGGACTAAATATTCTGTTTACTTCTACTGTTACATTTTAGTAGCGTGCGCGTGTCATTTTCATTTATTTACCCATGCATTACGTACTTTATAAATTATGAAACTATTTTAGTTAAATATTTAAATTGAAAGTTATTTTTAAACCATAAATTAAACGAAATAACATACCTACTAAAGCCCATATTCGTTTTACACGATGATTATCTGTGAAAAGGCTTCACATATCCGGCTACATAATAATGACTGTACGAGCTACAATATTGATCCCGTCTAATATATTTTTGCTCAATGTACAACTTCAATCCACTAATGAAATACCATGGCACATACAACAATGACACTGTATTGATATAGTACTTGTATGCTACTAATCCATTAGTGGGGACCTGGGTGACTTTTACAATAGGATCGGATGAAATCCGTCCGGGTGAGCCTTTGTTTCGCGTCTATTGAATGCCGGAATAACCGGAATTGGACTCCACTCACTATCATGGACGTACAGGCTGTTATTTAAATATATGGGTATTATGTATTATGTACAGGACTCGATATCTCATTGGTAAAGCTTTGTATATATGCGATGCGCATATGCGCGCAGGTGTAGTGTGTGGCTTCAGGATTGTTCATAATGTTCATTCTGTTCTTTGCCGAGTTGCGGTACAAAACAATTATTTCATATTTCATATTCTTATGAAAGCATAATCTTTGCCACTTAAGGTTTCTACCTTAAGTGGCAAAAATAAGGAATGCTTTGTATTGAAAAAACATTTTAGCCACATATACAGGCTGTTTGGCACATGGACCGACAAAAATCTTTAAAATTAAATTAACATCTTGATTGTGATGAATTTGTATATTGATGTTTTGGGTCGTTTCATTCATGATTCGTGAGTGAATGTTGTTTTAAAATATTCACAAAATAGATACGAAGTAAGTAGGTTAAAATGCAGATACCTCTACATTACAATTAACTTTTTTGTAAAGTTATTATGATCGGCAAAGCGAAAGGGGCGCCCTAACAAACGGTAATCAGAACGAAACACCTAAAAACTCACGTACAGAATCCTGACGGAGGCTGCGAAAAATAAAGTTTTGATGTAAAAAGTTCGCTTTTTTATTCTCCATGTTTGCGCGAACGTCCTCGGGAAACTTGGCTGTTTTCATAATAAAGCACCTTATTCACTTTCCGACACGGAAAGATGCCATGAAGTTCAGTACACGGCAAGATTATTAAATACACGGTTTTAGATAGCTATTCAACAGCGCAAGTTGGACTCTTGACGCAGAAGGGGTCTAGTCATTTTCCCTTAGCCCCTTAGCTACATATATTTTTATTTCTAAATGTAATTTTAACTTACTTTAAAGCATGGTTGTGAATAGTTTTATATATTCTTTCATTTCACTTCCTCAATAAACAATATAAATAAAAAATATGTGCAAATACATATATAAATTAAATAATTATGAGTTTAAATCACAGTATAAGTACGATTATACATGGGTTATAGGTTATACCAACAGTCAACACACAGACTGAATTTCATTAGCTGCACCTAGTACACTTTAACCTGCGCACGCCACACAGAATAACAAAACAAAAGGTTCTTAAATCTAAAACAAATAGTGTTGTATTCTTCCATCTCACTCTTGCTCAACCAGAGAGATAGAGTAGGAAACAATGAGGTGCACTGTATGTATTACACATTAGGGCGGCGCGGCCTGGCCGTGTATATGTACTTTGTGGCCTTAAGAGTGGTTAAGGCAAGAACTTTTACCTATGTATTAAAATATATGTATGACCTAATGCTTAATATTTTTTTAAACATTAGTTTCACATGTTTTAAACATTATTTATACATAATTTGTGTTTTTATTTTTGTGTTTGAAGAGTAAACAAGATTTATATGATATACACCATAATACCAAAAATAATTAACAATTTGCTCATAATTACGATGCAGTTATCACGACAGTCAATAACTACATCCAGCGTCAAGAAACTAAGAAATAAACTCCGGAAGCCGACGAGTAACGTCTGCTTGCACTTAAATTTCTACATTCCACTTGGAGTCTCGAGTCGGTCCTTTCAGAAACTTGTTCTGCATACAAATGTGTCAGATGTTAACCTTCAATCTGGCGGGTTAGTGAATATATGAGGCGTTTTGAGCCCTGCCGAAATGAGACCGGCCCCGAAGTTACGGCAAATCTCCGCCGAAGGAAAATGTTGCCCTTTGTCCTCTATTCCGCTTTACTGGGACTGTTTATATTACTTATGTACCTCGGTTTCAATATTCGTGTAACATTCAGAAGTTTTTGCTTTAATAAGATAACTAAGTGTTTGTTTTTGGAGAGCTATTTAATTCGAAAACTCAAACGAAATAAGATCTGAAAAACACGTTCTCTAATTTGAAATCTCGAGCTCATTTCAGTGGTTTCCGTGGACTTTAAAAAAATTGCCGACTTCAAAAAGAAACCGGACTCAAAGCCGTACAAACATAACTTTTGCACCAACAAAAACTAATCAACCGCGGGCCTTAAGAGAAAATTTTCCTGCTGATTCAGGAACTGTGTATAGTGTGTTCCGCTGAGTTTATTGATTTTTAAAAGAAGTAACGTTAAGGAAGTGTAGCGTTGGGGGAAGTTTCAATGAGTTTTTTTTCCGTTCGCTAAGATATATCGTAAAAGGCCGTTCGTTCGCTGCGACACGCTCGGAACATGTGTCAGCTATCTTGAGTCGATCTCTCTTCTGAAAGACTTAATAAAATGACACTCTTGAGTTGTTCGCAGACTTGTTGTGTGATCCTCTTATCGCGCTGTTGTTGAAACACTCTCCGCTTAACCTAAGAATCACTGACAGCTGAAAGTGGATATGTGCGTTAACATATTTATTTCGTTTATGTCTGAGTATTATATTTATTTGTGATAGAAAAAATATATATTACGTAACATTGCTTCCTCAGTAGGTATTAGGAATTATTTTTAACATTGAAGTGTTATGAATAATAAAAAAAACAGTCCGTAAACAAAAAACAACACAGCCAACCACAAATTTCTGTGCCCTAGCTATGAAGAATTAACACAACCCAAGTTTTCCCGATACAAAACGAGTTATCAGTAGGCTTACCGACCTCCTTTACTCATTCGGATCCAGATAGTGCGGCAATAAGGGGTACTAATCGGACGGAATAACGCGCAAAGAAGCCTGAGACTGCGCCAGATAAATAATGCTGACTCTTGGATCCTCTATCTATGGTCGTTAGTTTGACAAAGATATCACAATTTGTTATTTTTATTTTCTGAATTAAATTAAATACAATCTTACCTGTATTTTACATAGTTAGAATATGAATTATGGCTTTATTAGGATTTTTTGGTGATGTGTTTGCTAATGAAATGTAGTGCAAAGGGGTTGTAAACCAAACATTGATAGCTGCCTACACGTATCGCCAATTCAGATTTAAATCAATAAAAACAAAACGCAAACCAAACCTAATAAATTCGCATGATATGAACCAACATGAAAATGGTATCAAAACAACTCCTTTTAAAGTATTTTGTCTTGTAAAACACGAAACTTTCATCGAGTACCTTTGAACTGTAGACACGAGCATATTTCAAACAATTTCAGAGTGTAATATGCGAAAAATAAGGTGCTTACATCTGCCTCCTGTTCGCTCACTCGGAAGCGGGCCCAACTTGCAGCCTGAAAAGGCTTAAATAACCACGTGTTAAATACATTCTTACAGCTGTATTTTCTAGGGTTTTCGCGAGTACTACTCTTTGAGAGTACTTCTTATTTGGTGATCATTAATTTTTATTTTTTTTATTTTATTTTATTTATTAATCCGCTTTTTTTTTCTACCGTTCGTATTATTTCCCAGTAAATATACCTGCAGCGTATTTAATGTATTAAATTCTTCTGAAAGTCTTCTGTAGCTTAACAAGTTTCATCGTCTATAAAACCTATAAAATAGTATTTAAACAAATCATACATATTTTTTAAGAATCCTTAAAAAATAATACTGATGACTCGATTAATGCTGCTTTTAGGCACATAACACTCTGTGTTCCTGATAAAAGTAATCTATAATTTTAAAATATATTTTCCAATAAAAGTTAGGCGTATGTTTAAACAAAGTTTCGGAAATGCGAACATAATGCCATCCCTGTAACAATAAGACCTCGTGTTAAATAGAAACACGTCGAACATAGGTAACTTCATCCCAGCAGGAAATCGCATTGTTTATTCCCCATAATAAATAGACAAGGAGAAAGCAAAACATGTTTTCAATGTAACAGCTTTTATTACTGCTCATTTGGTAAATAATATACCCTGAAGCTGGGGTGTTAGGTTACATACATCATTTTGTTCTTTGCATTTCACAAGGATACTGCTGAAGGGTATCTGAAAACGAGGCACTATTCTATTCTCTGTGGGATTGTTCATGTTTCCATCTGGTTCTCTCGAATGGATCCTGTTTTTATGTACCTACCTCTAATATCCTGAATGTCTAAACCACATTCTTAAACTTGGACCATTTTCCACCACGCTGGTCCACTAAGGCTTGGTAGGTTCACACATCTAGATGTGCAGGTTTCCTCGCGTTTTTTCCTTCACCGTAAGAGCATTGTATAACACACGCACTCACGCCTTGTACTAATGTACTCCCTTGCGGGGTAGGCAGAGGTGCATTGCTGCACCCACTTTTCGCCAGAGTGTTATGTTAGTCCCAATGTAATAGGGGGCGGGCCTATTGCCATTTTACGGGCACATCCAAGACCCGAGAACAAATATCTGCGTTTAAACAAATATCTGCCCCAGCCGGGAATCGAACCCGGGACCATCGGCTCAGTAGTCAGGGTCACTAACCACTACGCCATTCGGTCGGCATTGTATAGTTGTTATTAAATTTTCTTATTTTGAAGAATACAAAACTACATCCTTATCACTATTCTTCTGGTCATAGACAGCATCAATCCTTATAATTACTGCTACCAAAGCCTTTTATTCTAAATAACATAATTCCTCAATAAAAATATCGTAGGTAGGTACTCATTATTACAGAAAAAACGGCTATTGTTATTTCAATAACAGTCGTAGAGCGGCGCTAGGGCTGTGCCGGTTTACGACGCGAATAAACCAGGGATAGCCCTCACCTGCTACGTTGTTTTTGATTAATATTTGTGTCGGGGGATTTGTCACGGTTCACTGAAATGAGCTCATTTGACTCGGGACATTTGTCGCCGCTGTAAATAAATCAGCCCTTAATACGCAACGGTATTACGACGAGTTTTGTGTAAAAGATTTTGTTTCCTTTTTCATTTAAACGAAATAGTTTTCATTGTGTAAACTAATCCGTTGTTTCTGTCAAGAATGTGTGAATTCATCAGTTTTTGAACATATTCATAATATTCATCGGTCTGACTCTGACTACATTTACAATTACAGTTTAGTAAAATAATACAATGATGAATCTACGAATCAAAATCAAAACATAGAATAACCTGATACCTGCTAAAGCCGGCGGAATTTCCTTCACACGATAACATCTCGCAGACATAATAAACAGATACAACCTACAGTTGGTAAATAGATGAAAAAGAAACAACAACTACCTTTTATTTATTGCCGTTCGCACTCTCTACCTAGGGGGCTACAGTACACGCGCGGCTCACAGATAAATCACCCCCAGTATAACTGGCACACCAAGTGTCATATTACGCACAATCTTAGAAACAAAATACAAAGTTTATTCTGTTACAAGTTTCCTGCTATCGGGTAGCGATGGGGAGCAGAAGTTCATGCATATATCTCGCGGGGAAAGGTTCAGCGGGCACTCAGTCTTTTCGGCTCGTAAAGTGTAAAGGGAGCCCCCGAAATTTATCTTTCACCTCGTTGGAGCGAATAATGTGGCGAACTATTTATCTAACCTTGGAGCTGGGGGGTCACTCTATATGACGAAAAACTATGTTTCGGAGCGCTGCTGCGTGTGCCACGACTCTTTCTTGTTCTATCAAACGTGTTGATTGCACGACAGCTCTCGTTCGTTAGTTATTCGTCAGTATAGAGTGACCTCCCGGAGCTTCCAAACCCGCGGGCCGGTGCGTAACGTTTCATTTGAATTAGTTCTCGATGAACAACTCAACCTTTTCGTCCGTCGATATTCGAGTTTATTTTCGCATAATTGATCGCCGTCTCGTTTGATGAACTAATACGTTGGTCGTGGATAGGTTTCCGCAATGGTTTGCTGTCGTTTTTTATTTGAGTATACCCCAAAATCTGAATTTGTTATGTGCAATTAGAGATTTTTCTATGATATAGCGGATATAGCCTGCATGATACGGTGGTGATTGGGATGTTGTAACCAACCGTTATTCGAACATCCGTATATTATGTATATAGGGTTTTGCAAAACTGCTATAGTAAGCCGAAAGGGAGTGGCTCAGAGAGTCATTCTAATCGTCTTTTTTACTACAACTTTTGGAAATCTGGCTCATTTTCTTTTGTAAGATTCTGTAGATAAGATTCTTAGAAATAACTTCGAAAAAACAGTTTTTTAGCATAAAAAGTAATACCTAATTATACTAATGAGGTGGGCGTCGGGCTAACGTGTCGCACAAACTCAATATTTTTATCGTCCCTTAATTGAAGTGAACATGGCTACAAGTGCCGTGGACTACAGCTATTTACAAATTGTTATCACGCGATACTTGACACACTGTTGAGAGCTCTATTACTGTTAGCAAATTAGCTGCTTGTAAAGTAGTACTTTATCGACGTTTTTATCATAATTAGGCACATTTTCAACATGAAAATATTTTTTATGGCAGGTACGGCACGCCGTTACATTAAAGCATGGGGAAGAAACTTTTCTAAATGTTACCTTTAGTTATTAATTGTGTTGAAACTTTTAAACTTAGATTATGTAAGTACTATAATTATGTATGTGATATCGGAAAACCCAACACATTGAAACATAAAACTGTACAGAATCAAAGCAAGCTTAAGCTTAGCCGGACCATTCAGCCGCGCCCCCCCGCGCTTACTGGCGCTTCCAAATTACTAAACTAACCCGGGAGACGACATAAATGTGAATGCTTTCCTAAACGCCTTTAAATCGGCGTAACAAGAATAAATCCCCTCGCTTCTATGTAAATTATCACCATCAACACAATGACAGTTCCATTCATAAAGTAAAATTGGCTCTTTGAACCCAGACTACATACTAGAGTCGTATAAACGAATGTCGTGTACAGACAATATTACATCATACGTACGCCGGTCACGTCCCAACTCTCTTTATTTCCACCTTCGGAGTAAACATTTCGTAGCGAACTAAAACAATTTTGACATCAAAAAGTGTTGTGATAACATTAGCTTTACTGTCACAGGTTTCGATATAAGCGATACGTACATGCACTTCAAACGAACAGCGGATACAATCGCTTAGCTGCCTCGGAATCGCTTAGTTATTCCATCATTTTCTGTATAATACGGATCGTAAAAGAGCGATGTAATTTTGGCAATGAGTCAAAATGGTATATGATCGCATGTAAGTGTCCCGTTTGTGTGGGTAAGCATATTTTTATTAGGATGTGAGTGATAGTTATCTCTCTATATGATGGGCGGGTGTGAGGAAGGGGTAGCGGGGAGGGATCGGACGCACGCAACCAAAATAAACAGTATTTAATGACTGTTGGGAGTCGTTGTAGTGATCACCGGCGCTCGGCTCGCTTACTGCTGTTTATGTCATTGCAAATAAAACGGACACGCTCATATTAAACAGCAAATAAAATACATAGTTTTATCCGGCAATGTACTCGTACAAACAGTATGAGTAGATGTCGTAATATTTTATTTTTTGTATCCCTTGAGTGTAGCGCGTTATTAAATATTTCTCTTCGTCGTGTTTATTCGTAATGCTGCATATTTAAAACTTGTGTAACAGTAATAGAAACTGCGGGTCACAGTGGCTCCTACATTTCCCAGGAGCACATTCAACTTTTAGCAAACAAACAAAACCATGTCAGTTTTTAAACTAAGCGTTTGAACGAATGTTGTTCCAAAATTAATGTTAAATCTACGCTTAAAATAGTTTGTGTCCGATTTAATGTTATGTTAAAGTAAATATTGATGTGATTTCATTCCATCTGATGTAACGTGAAGCGTGAAGTTTGTTTAAACACTACGAGTGCCCACTAAAATGTAATGAATGCTCGTCAATATTTATTTTATTATTGCTTATCTACAGCTACTTTTATTTTTATCTAAATTTATTGATAATTATATTGATTATTTTGTTTTTATTACAGGTAATTGGAAATGCAGAAACTACTAATTATTTCAGCTGTATTGTAAGTTGCACAAACATTTAAACATGCCTTCATCTAATGTGCATAATTAGATATGGAAATATTTATATTCATAAAACTTACAGTCGGTTTGCAAGAGGTTTGCAAAGCGATGTCGTGAACCCCAATTACGTATCTTACACTGACATAAATAGTCATTAACTGGTGTGTTAACCCCCAATTTGCAAAGAAAAAAACACAAACGTTACGTTAAAATCCCTTTTCCATTCTATAGCTACTACTACCAACGCAGTATCTCAGCTCGCCTAACGCGAGCTAATTGTTATACCACCGGGTTCGTATATCAGAGTTGTGTCATCATCATCAGTCATCGCCCCAATTAAACATGATGCAGTCGCCAGGTAGTAAATAATGGGCCCATCGGGATCAGACCACGTGTCCACGCAACATTCACCGAGCATCGGACCGCGACGAATTAATCATTTTAATAGTAAACTTCATTATAAAACACGCTTCATTAAAAAATAACACACGTTATTTTATACAAAGCCGCAGGCGAAAGGGTTGCGCGCGTGCCAAGTATTACTTCTGACGAAATTTCATTAAATTTAGTAGTCAAAAAAGTGAAAGGCTTGGCCGCCGGCCGATCGCAGTCGTGCACCAATTGCAGACTTATTTCCCTTTATAGCCGCTGTTTAAACACGTCCCGAGAGTCTTGCGATGACATCCCTCACGCGATGTACCACCGGCCACTAGTTTTAAACTTCAAGTCTAGGTGGTTTTTTAAATAATTATTATTGAACAGGGCGTCGTTAGCTTCGGTCGGACAGTACTTTGGGAGTGTGTAATCGTGAATTTAGCCTGTATTTTTGTCCGAGGTCGCCGGATGAGTTAATGAATTGCACAGGGACGTGTTTGTTTGTACTCCCCTCGGCCCTGTTCGGACAAACACTGCTAAATTACGTATTTTACATTTAAATACACATGTGTGTAAAAATAACATTAGTATTTAATCGTAACTGTGATTGAAGCAGGCATAGAATTCATATTTAAAGAACATTGTTTAGTTATTACGTATATTTTTGCATTTACACATTATGTGGTATTAACCAATAAGTTTGAAACACAAAAACAACACCCAACGCCTTCCACGTCCATTACACATTACCTAATGAACAAGAAAATAAGTTATGGATCGTATAGGAATTTTCCGAACTTATTGACCCCGCCCACTGTTTACTACGGAGGGCCGGCCGCATAATAACTGCCAATAACTTCAGGAAAAATGTGGCCAGAATACGTGACCAGAGCTGAATAACCCTCAGCCATTGAGACGTGTTTGTTGAACCCCAATAATTTAAGGAGTTTATTTTGGCGTTCAATTCGGTCTCTACCAACGCTGAAACACCTTGATTGTTTAATTAAAAATCATAAAGCATGTTTGTCAACAGGATTACGCTAAACATAAGTATTTATACTTAACCTTTAAATTTTGATCTGTATATAAAAAAATACATACTTAAGCCATTGAAAAGGATCTTAAATTTAGAAACATGTTTATCTGGATATTTTGTGGTATGCATTAATTGATCATTAACTATACCAACTTATATTTTTATAATAATTCTTCTATAAGCCGCACTGTGTTTCAAATAAATCCCAAAATAAGCTTAACCGGGATTATATTTATATTTCAGCACAACTTTTTAAATTCTATTATAATCCACACATTTAGCCAAAATATAAATTTATTAATACCTACATATTTCATTAAATGAGCTTTACTTTATTAGTTATTTGAAGGAAAGGAAGGAGATACAATCGGTAACAGCATATATTTTTGTTCCTATATATGTTGAGTTCCTATATACCTAGTAGATACTAATAATGCTATTTTACATCGGTAAAGTTCTTATCTTGTACATATTTCATGTATAGTCAGTAGTAATTATTTCATAACAAAGCCATACCTACTATACAGCTTTGCTTAATGAAGCACTGCGGGACATCAATAAAACGTCCTATTGAGGCTTCGATCATCTATTGAGGACTGATATGAAGCCGCGTCGGTCAACAGTACATGCAAGCTGTGTTGAGGGAAGATGAAGCGTCATATAGTGTAGTATATGTGAAAGACTGGCATGCGAGGGGAGCGGCTGGCTCAGAACTAGCCCTCGGGCGAAAGACTGCGGTAGACCAGGAGCTTATGTATAACGTACATAATGTTATTATTATGATACATTTACATGAATTATTCCAATTATGATTTAATATTTTCAATAGATTAAAGACTGTAGTAGATCAAGTCTACTAATAGGGTATCACGGGGATGGCAAATACAGTGGAAGTATTCTAAATACTGCAGATAGATCATTTTACAAAAAAAAAATATTTTAAGAAGCTGGGACTTCCTATCGCAATCGTCACTGTAGTGGGGCAGAAGATAAAAGTATAACTTAGATTTTGGATATTTTTCAGCATGTAGATCTAACCTTCAATATAATCTTCTGCTTTGACCAACAATTAAGCACTCGCGTTTTATTAAATAACATAAATACTTATTCCCCGGAAGTAACAAATACCTTATCCGATAGTATGTCTATATATTTACATCCGAATCAAAATTTTAAGCCACCGCAAATATATTATGCGGTCCAAAACGACAGAGCGATATCTTCCGGCTCCCGGCACATCGGGCGCAACTTCGGCGAGTTCGGGGATCAAATATCAATCTAGGAGCTCCTTCTTTCATGCGGATGTGATTGGGGAAATATTCAGTCCGCTTCAGGAAATTTTGAAGAGATCCGCCGACCAGAAAGTTTGCTCCAACTTGGTGGGTGCCCGATATTGGACGGTCACAATAGTTCATCAACAAACTACTTAATATTTAACATTGATATTGAGTATTGAATGCGAGCGACGGATCTGCTATTTGTGTTGCCGCTTTGTGATACGGATGCTGGATTTTGAAATGTAAGCGGATTCACTGTGCTCCGGTTGCTAAATCAAAGGACATTGATAATAATATCAATATTTACCGAAATGTTTTGTAATTTTACGTGAAATTGTTATCCGTCAGCGTGCAATCCACACTGGTTGATAACCGTCTCATCGAAAAGGAACCTTAACAAGTAGTCTTCAGGAAGATATTGTTTATAATAATAACACTAGAGCTGCTTCTGTTACCGCGGTGAAATGATTAGCCAGGTGCGCCGGACGTTAAGTATAAATAAATTATTAACTTCAAATGTTACTAAAAATATAGTTAAATTTTAAGATATAGAGTATACGTATATCTGTAGTCATATTTTATGAATAGATATCTTAATAGCAATAATTCACACTCCAAATATTTGTACTCCGATTTAATTTGTTCGAATAATTGTTCCCGACTGTACGCGGCGAAGTTATAATAAAAGTCACTGTGGAATCTGGGCTGGTTTGCGGACTTGTCCAAGTTTTCCAATCAATCTTCTGGCGCGCATTACGTCATATTTTAAACAGTTAGAATTCCATCATCATTAGAAAACTTGAAGCCAAAACGCGGGTTTGATTGAAAATCGTAATTGGGTTCGCGGTGTTATTCCGCTTCAAATCTTTATCATTAATCGGCCGCGGCTAACTCGTAGTAAGAACAATGAGGGATGTTTCCTATTAGTCCTAGGTTCCACAAATGGTATCAGGTACAAAAAAAGCAATAATAGTTATGTTTTATATGTGTTGTAGGTTAGCATCACTGATGTTGTTGAAAGTCAAAATGTCATCGGCAAATGTTATGCTGACATTAGTCTATTTGAACAAACATAAGAGCTCTTAAACGCTCTCCTGATTGACGATGACTTGGAAGTTGGCCAGAAAAAGGCAATTACAAATATAGAAATGTCTCAAGAACCCTGACTCATTTAAATTTCAAATAGATACTCGCCTTCATTGAGTTTTGACTAAATTCTATTGAGTTTGATTCATAAATGTCACTTCAATCTTATCAAAAACTTATTAAATAATAAATGAACCATTGGCTTCGGAGTGTTTTAGGTTACATCAAAAGGAAGTAAGATAAATGTGAAGACGAGTCAAGAAAGGCAATATAAAGAGCTTAGGGATTTTTTCCTCAGTGCTTGTAAATAAAAATAACATAACATTATGTTATTATTACTTACTTACAAGTTTAATTTCTGCCTGTTGAATAGGAAAAAATGTTTCTATGTTATTATTAGATTTAACTAAATGATAATAGCTGTATAACAGTCTACTGGAAATTACTTTTATGTAAATGATTTATTTTGTATATTTTGAAAAACAAGAAAGTTACTAAAAATATATAAAGTATCCGATTTGAAATTTTAATAGGTAGTAAATATTCGGGCAGACGGAAATAGCAGATACAATAAGTTGTTTAGTAATAATTTTAATATCGCTTTTATGGGGCTGGGGGGATCCGACAATAATAGCGAAGTTCTGGGCAATATAACGGTTCAGTAGTCGCCTTTTATTTACCATCGGAGGCATTGTTTATTTGAGGCAGTTCGAATAAAAATCAGTGACCGTAAACTGAAGAGCCGCGGTCGAGATATTGAGTGTATTACTGGCACCTCGTAAACTTTGCAATATACCTCCCCCGTGTGGTACGCGCACCCCACGCCCCCGTCCCGCGTCCCGCACGCTCTGGGCCGCGGATGTCAGAGCGCGCTCTTCACACTTTACTCGCTGATGTCACATTTTCAGATCAACGGAGCGTGAAATAAGTACATTTTTGCTCAGATGCTGTAATAAAAAAAATAATGACATGTTCCCCAAAAGCAGCTCGCGCCTCTATTTGATCAAAAGCGTGTTTGTTTTAAACAATACCTCGCGATCCTTCGACCGGCTTATGCCGTTAATTAAAAGGATTAACTCAATAAAGTAAAATATTAATGCAATCTCCGAAAAGCTAAGAACTCTTAGAAAGTCTACAAAGAGGATATGTACCGACGGAATACCCCTTTGCATGAATAACGACTTGACTTGGCCGCTTTTAATTATTGTACCTCGCGCTGAGCGAGCTCACTAATCGATATTGCTTGTCTTTATTTATACTTTCCAAATTCCACCTAATCAACTTTTAGGGGAGAGAGCTCTAATAAATTGGAGCGAATACTTTCGCGGAGCAATTTTAATGAGATCTCAGCAAACTTGAAGATTTTGATGCGATAACTTTTTTTTGATAACTCAGGAAAATCTTTTTCCGTACTTTGCCGCTTTCAGCTGGTTACTGTAAGCGAACGGGCTCCCGACATCTGCAATCAATGAAGCGTTCAAATTGAAATAAGATAGGGTGAGGTATCGTGCCTCATAATAAGACTTCGCTCTTCTGTAATACTTTACAGATGCTGCTCGGCAGTTTTATACTGATATTTTCATGTGAGCGTTCGAGAGAGTAAAAGCGAGCAATTTCTACGTAGACGACTACCTCGTAGGCATTCTCGTAGCGCGCTACGCAGTGCTACGGCGTAGCACTTATACAGTATATGATAAAATATGAGCTAATTTCGCCAGCCATTTGTCGGGATTCCTCTGGAGCGGCTCCGCTTATGTAAATGCGCCGCACCTACCTCCTTATTAGAAAAACAAAAGGGGCCATTTGTACACAAGTTTGACTTTCAAAAGTTTTTTGGGAATGTTTGGTGGAATATTTCGGAAATTGGTACACGCCGGAACCAATTTGCGCGAGTTGCCGGTATTCGGGCAGAAGCAAGAAAGTTAAAGCTAAAGTTAGCATGCGACGTTTAATTAGCGTTAACGTAATGGAGGTTGTCTTGGGGTTAAGGCGGAGCCGCACTGAATGTGCTTAGCGATACTTGCGGCGCCGCTGCCATATTGAAGACTTACAATTACTTTAGTTTTTTAAAATTGAAAATTACTCACTTGGCAAGTTTAGTTAAAATCATTCAGTAGTATTTTATATTGTGGATGGTAATATTCATTTAACTTCCTAATATTCTAACTGTGTTAGTATGTGAGTTATGTTACTTTTTTCTTGTTTTGCACAAATAATGAATATTCTATCTATCTAATCAAAAAAACTTTAGCATTTATATACAATTACCTATACATACAGTATATTACAAATTCTTAAAATGTGTATCTGCAAGTCCATTGTCCATAAACAACTCAGCCTTTATCTGAAGTTGCCAAAGTAGGAAATAACCACAAAATACTTAAGCTATTTCGCCCCATTGGCAGTGGAGCATGCGAGCTCCACGCTGCACTCCAAACAAAGAACACATCCGTGCGAAAAACCCCTATCAAGATTGTCAGAATAGCCACCCGGTCCAAATGTGTTTGTACAAACTAGAAACTGGTCCGAATCACGCCTTAAATACCACTCCCACTTCCACTCTACTCCTTACAGAATAAAGAACGGAATTGAATAACTAGCTACCTCGAGATGTAATGTGTACTCGACTCCTTAAGTACCTCTCATGGCTGGGATTAGATTGTGAACCGTTATTAGATTAGAACTGGAGAAATATTTTTGTGCACTTTATTTTTGCTTGTTGTCCGTACGGGTGTGTGGACTTCTTTGTTAATGAAAAAATGTGCTACGAGTGAAAAGGCTTGGTAGCCTTATGTTCGGATCGCTGGTAGTAGAAGCAATGTTTATTGGGTTCTTACAGAGGGTCATTGACATATAAGATAACTTAATACCGCGATGTAGTTTGCGGGATAGTGACATCTATGTAAATAGGTAAATACTACTTGATAACTGAACATACCGCCCACCAAGAACGTACGTTCTTCATTACCACCCTCACCATGAGGTCAAGGGGGTAACTCCACAAGATGCATGGACTTGATAACAAGCTGATAAGGACCTACATGCATCCTGTGTGCTTTAAGATGTGGCTGGTATATACAGTTATTTACATAAATTTTTACAATATAATTTTGATAAGTGCTAATTTACAATGTAATTTTGATGGGATCTTCCGTCTTCGCTGTTGCTGTTGTCACTGGCACCGCTGAAGTGGCCGGCGATAGACACGATGACGCTCCGCTCGTGAGTGTCACCGCTGGCATCCGGTCACCGGGTGCACTGGACTGTCTCTGGCACCGCTCAAGTGGCAGGCGATAGGCACGATGACGCTCCGCTCGTGAGTGTCACCGCTGGCATCCTGTCACCGGGTGCACTGGACCGCTGCTGCTGGGGCCGCTGACTCCGGTTAAGTTGACCCGAAGCGCGCCTTGATGTGTTGTCCTGGTGCCGCTAAGTGACAGGCGCGGTGGCGCAGCTCGCGGCGCCACTGCTAGCACCCATCACTGGGCACACTGGAGCTTGACTGCTGATGCAGCCATCCCTACCGGGACGATCCTCGGATCGCCTGGTTGACGCCTTCAGAGACGATGCGTCTCTGATTTCTAGCGCCTGATCAAAAAGTGGCTACTACTAGGGTGGTGTGGTCAGTGACCACATCCACCTGGATCCGGCTCGAAGGACCATGAAAAGGCTTGGTAGCCTTATGTTCGGATCGCTGGTAGTAGAAGCGACGTTTATTGTATAAGAAGAAAGGTTATTAATACGTAAGAACTCTTAATACCGAGATACAGATTCTGGCATAGTGACATCTATGTGAATACCTAAAAACTACTTGATAACTGAACATACCGCCCACCAAGAACGTACGTTCTTCATTACCACCCTCACCATGAGGTGAAGGGGGTAACTCCACAAGATGCATGGACTTGATAACAAGCTGATAAGGACCTACATGCATCCTGTGTGCTTTAAGATGTTGCTGGTATATACAGTTATTTACATAAATTTTTACAATATAATTTTGATAAGTGCAAATTTACAATATAATTTTGATGGGATCTTCCGTCTTCGCTGTTGCCACTGGCATCCTGTCACCGGGGGCACTGGACCGCTGCTGATGTCTGCTTGTCTCTGGCACCGCTGAAGTGGCCGGCGATAGACACGATGACGCTCCGCTCGTGAGTGTCACCGCTGGCATCCGGTCACCGGGTGCACTGGACTGTCTCTGGCACCGCTCAAGTGGCAGGCGATAGGCACGATGACGCTCCGCTCGTGAGTGTCACCGCTGGCATCCTGTCACCGGGTGCACTGGACCGCTGCTGCTGGGGCCGCTGACTCCGGTTAAGTTGACCCGAAGCGCGCCTTGATGTGATGTCCTGGTGCCGCTAAGTGATAGGCGCGGTGGCGCAGCTCGCGGCGCCACTGCTAGCACCCATCACTGGGCACACTGGAGCTCGACTGCTGATGCAGCCATCCCTACCGGAACGATCCTCGGATCGCCCGGTTGACGCCTTCAGAGACGATGCGTCTCTGATTTCTAGCGCCTGATCAAAAAGTGGCTACTACTAGGGTGGTGTGGTCAGTGACCACATCCACCTGGATCCGGCTCGAAGGACCATGAAAAGGCTTGGTAGCCTTATGTTCGGATCGCTGGTAGTAGAAGCAATGTTTATTGGGTTCTTACAGAGGGTCATTGACATATAAGATAACTTAATACCGCGATGTAGTTTGCGGGATAGTGACATCTATGTAAATAGGTAAATACTACTTGATAACTGAACAACGAGTATTGTATAAGATATCAGTTATGAATAAATAATAATAATAATATAATATGTAATAATAACATGTGGGGACATCTCACACACGGCCATCCGACCCCAAGCTATTCAGATCCTGAATCATTAATAAATAAATGTATGTAGGTAGGTACTATTGCATTAATTAAATTTATAAGATAGTAATAATCTTTCTAATAATACTTATTATATTATGTTCGTTCATGGGAGCACCTCTTTTCTTATAAATTATTCTTGAATAGCAAATGAAGACATTTTAAAATCACATTTAACACTTAACATTGTAAAAGCGCAATCAGCGCGCCCGTCTCCTTTATCTAAATTTATAATTATTATAATGGTGTACATGTTTACTGCCCGGAGGCTGCGCGGGTCCGCTGAGAACGCATTGGAAATTACGTTACAAGTACAAAGATGCGTGACACAGCCTTCCTCCCTTAAACTCGTCAAACCAACAGCCCGGGCCCTAGTAACAAAACAATACTGAATAAAAAACAACATCACAAGAAAATTTCAAATTAATGATGTCATTATAAAGTGAAACGTATTCTAATTGGGACGTTCCTTTTACCTTAATTAATATTTAATTATTCTCCAAATAAAAAGAAACAAAACGCAAAAAAGACTATTACGACAAGGCCCGTTCTCTACCTGGAATCTTAGGCTTTTATTTACGCAATACAGGATCAAGAACACGAATCAAAGATAAACAATACGGAGAAGGACATTAAAGGCTCGAGCAACGCGGACTGAACGAAATACAAAATAAACAAATGCTAAATGCGATCAAAACGGGACTGTCGCACGAATCCGGGACCAATCAGGGGGGGTGAGGTAAGGGTGACAGCGGAGGGGGCGGGGGGTAAGACCAAGTGTACAACTTCATTAGCACAGCGATGGCAAGTTGAGGCATCAGCAACTTGCTCCCCGCTCGGTTCCGCTGAGTCATCGGCCCACCTTTTATTTGGAGATTCGGGAACACGCAGGAAAGTGCGTTTGGGAATGTCTTTAAAAAAAAGATTCGCGTAATTGGGATGGCGCGTGGGGCGCCGGGCGGGAGGCATGTTTGACGGAGGCCTTCGCGGAGTTCGGAGCTCCCGGGAACATTATGCGGGACCTCATTTTTTTCCTATTTTTACTTAATTTAATATATAACCAACCATGACAAAAATATTTCGTTATTCTAAAAATCAGTATATAACTCAATGCAATGGAACATTTTGGCAAGAAACCAACGTTTATAACGTGTATTTCTTGTAAATTTTGCTTTGTTTTTTTTTAATGCGGCTTAAGTACATAATTAAAGCAGGGCACTTGAGGCTCCACGCTTTCCGCCCGGGTTGAGTTCAAACGAAATTTCTTTGGGAACAAAAACCCGAGTTAAAAGTGGATAAATATTTTCTCGGTGAAGAGCATTTACGTATTCATTCATCTCCTAAATGTGAGCCTGCTGTATAATTTGATCACGAGAAAGCCCCAGAATGCACCGGAACATATTTTCAAAGTCAAATTATTGGAGCTGAAAGGCTTCATAATATAATCTGGAATTGTTAAAACCAAGAACTCTGGCACCGGAATATGCTTCTATGAAGTCGGAGTTTGTACGAATAACTTTCCGATTTCCTTTTAACAAAATAGCCAAAAAACTTTAGTTTATGTGTTTAGTTCTCATGTAAAGTTTAATAGCTCATCACTCTTCAACTTAAATTTAAATGTAGCCAATGTTGTGCCGGTATAAATAATTAAAAAATATACATAAATATATTTTGTAAATATTGTTTACATAAATTACATAAACATTATAATTATGTTGAAAACCTTTCTTCTCATCAGTAACACCCAGCTGTACTTCAGCTAATTTTATAAATTTCAGAATATTTTGGAAATACATCAGGCATATAATCAATATTTTTCTAACATAAGCATACATGGTTATTTATATCAATCCCATATTTTATGTGTATTCCGACTAAGCAAATAACCAGAAAGTTTTTAACCTATGATGGACCAAACGAGCATAAAAATGGTCACCCAGTAAGGGGATGTCTGTTCAAAATGGGGTCCAAATTGATCCGGCCTAACCTCGTAACGGGAGGGAAAGGCTGTGATAATTTTATACGACCCCGACTTCCCCAAACGTGAACATTTACGTCCTAAACTCTCACAGAGTAAAAGTCTTATGTGTAATGCTCTTTATTTTCTTCTCAGCATACATATGACTCATTGTAAGCGCTTTACCGCTTTGCGTTGTTTTTTTATGTTTTCGTTATTTAATAGACCGGCTTTTGTCTCTTCTCTTGTATGTACGTTTGTGGGCTGGTAAAATTTGGATGCTAAAAACGCATCCACAGGCATGTTTTGGAGGAGGAGTAACATCAAACAGTAAAATGTGGTTTTCTCGTTTTGATTTAATCTAAATATTTACGTATGTTAAATAAATATATTGTTTAGTTTGTTGTTTGATGTGTAAGAATTATTTATATCATATAAAAAAGTTTAAAACGGCTTCAAATATTTCTTTGGTATCAGCATCAGCATTTTCAACTAAAGAAAATAGCACGACGACACCGTAACAAAAGTTGAGCAGAAAATTATTCTGATTCTCCATCGCTCAAAGACAACTGAACAAGTTTTATTATTACGACTTACTCTAAAATTTTATGTTACCAAAACTCGGATTGTTTGTTATCGTATTCAAGTGTAACTCCAGTGTTATTATACCTGAGCTGTTTTAATTATTCACTGGAGGTGAACTGTTGTTTTGATAATACCGGGCAGGGCCTCACGTTTCAGCACGCCAAACTAACTTTGTACCACTCAAACCCTACAAACTGAAGTTTAGGATACCATAAAACCTAGTTCACCATCAGATAACGCAGTTTAGACGTGACTCTGTGCAAAGATCTTCTTGGTATTTACTTATAGCTCCCGTGCTGCCCGGGCGGGCGTATAGGCGGAAACGTATTGTAGTATTTACGTGTAGAAGAGTGGAAGATATAAGCGATACTGTAAAGACTGTAGTACGAAAACAAACCTCCCTACTACTGTAAGATAGACGTGTCGGTCTCGTCTGAAAAGGTCTCCATTTCAAGACAGCAGTTGAACAAAATTGAGTTTTACGATTCGAAATGTTTTCTACATCAAAATAAACGATAAAAGAGTCAACAGCGATTTGGCACAAGTTTTCCTATTGACGGCGCGATAGGAGGCGCGGTTGGCCGCCTTCCAGCCAGTGAAAGTTGCCGGAGACATCGGCCGCCTACTAAATTTGTTTTTCACGGCACATCCTGACACGTATACGGCAGTTCCCGGGCTAGTGAGGCGTCCAGTGGCGCGGCGGGCGCCAAAGCAAATAATAACTGTTTACGAAGGAAGCAGTAATTCATTGCTCGGCAGATACCCGCGTGAGGTGGGCGCGCCGTCACACTGTGACTACTCACTTTATGAGCGCATAAAGCGACGCTCACAAAGGCGGTTTCCCATTACTTTACACCATAACTCCTCCTTAGCGAAACGAGGGCGACTGTCAGGCGCACCTCGCACCTACCTCTTACATTGTCTCCTCCAATTCATTATGGCCTAAAAGATAAAGGTTCATTAGTCTAGCGACAATGTTATCGGGGGTCGCGCTACACACACTGCCGTCCCGGGTCGGAGTTGCACAATGAAACTAACTTTTGTTACACAAACTTTTGGGACATTGTAAATGCATTTTTTAGAATGTCCCTTCAGTGTAAAATGGCAAAGTTTTTTGCTCTCAGTTTGAAAAGAGAGATGTCGGACCACGCGTAGCGCACGATGATTACGCTAGTACTTCGCGCTGAAAATGTTTTAAAAATAACAGGTAGATGAGACCACGTCCGCAATTTTATTATCTCCATATTTTTGGAGTGGTAGGCACACGTTATAAAGTTCGGGGACTATAAACCCCCTGAGTAAATAACGCATGAAAAGCCGAAACACCTCGGTGTGTATATTTGCTGAAACCGCGTGTCACGGCCAGACGTCCGCTCCTTTAAGGAGAAATAAAATTTGGGCCGAGCGTAAATACATTATGTCGGGAGTGTGTACTCGCGGTCTGTAACCACGACTCAGTATTTATTTTTTATCCGCCGCAGCGTCCGCCGCCGCTCCGCCCCGCTCCGCTCTCGCTTCAAGAGACACATTATTTGGTCTCGCGCGTGTTTGCACACGGCCGGGTGTCAAACCTCCTTCCTTATTTATGTGTACGGTGGCCACAATCAAAATTATTTATGCTTTTTATACATGGAAATCTCGGCCTTTGTTCCGCTGGCCGGCCGCTCATATTTTTGCCTAAATTGCTTTCATTCGACGACTGGCTTAATAATATTTTTGTAATTAAAACCTCTTCCCTAACGTTTTCATCACATTTATTTGTGCAGAGAACTGTAAATGTGGGCATGGAATCCACGATGCGTTATTTATAAACGAGGAACAGGATGGACATAAATTTGCGTAAACAAACAATGAAATTGGTTGAGAAAGTGTTGATATAATAACGATGTGGTGGTATTGGCCAGCCGTAGTGCGGCGGGGTGGGTCGCGGAGCCTCGCTGCTTACGCGGCTCATCGATTTGGGATTATCCGTTGCGATTAGATCGAGTTCTGCGGTGCTAACTATCCGCTGCTAAGCCGACTATATAAAAAGGTTTTATTTCTATATGCCACTCATATACAAACGCTTATTCTTTAACTGGTTGCGTATGTATATGTTACTTTCTCAGTGCGATGTGACAGATTGTTTTATTACGTTATGTGACACATATTCTCGAGCCGTGTTCTTGAATTCGCCGAGGCATCGCGTAATCATATCAAATGTGCTGGGCTGCGACTTCTTCAACGTATATATCATCGTTTGGTAAACATGCTTCTTATTCAAACACTCAAATAATAATTTAAAGGCAAAATATGGCAAGTATAATAATAGCTTCTATTGTTACTAACTATGTTAGGTAATGCTCATGAATAAAAAAATGTTAAACCCAGTAAAGATGTCCAGAGCACAATCGTCAATAAATAACATTCTGCTAAACATTTTCTAATGGACCCATAGATCTAACAACAGCTTCGGGCTAGAGTCAAGAGCATAATAGAAAAAAGCAACAAAATAACACGATTAAACCCTGCAAAATTAAACGAAGGTTCACCGAGTTACTCGCGATTTGAACTTTCATCCGAACAAACTATCGTTCGAATGAGAACCGTCGAGTACAAACGAAAACAAAAGTAATAAAGAGTTCTGTTACCGCGAGGATCGATCGAGCCGGGTCCGGCAGATTAATGAGCATCTCAGCTCACCGGCACTTACGCTAATTAATTAACGTCTGCAATACACCAAGAACGTAATAAAATGAACTCCTTTAATTTGCCTTTTCAATAACAGTGAATTATTTAATTTGCCGTATTATTGGGTCTTGTCACGGAATATGAGGAATGATGTTAGGCGCGTTCGAGATGAGGATATTTTGCGTATCGCGCGCTGGGGCTGTAATGAAGTAGATTTGATTGGAGTCAAGATTGGGCGCCGTCGGATGAGATGAGCCGTGCCGAAGACGCTCACCTGACAGTGTCCGTATCACACTAGTAAACGTTTCAAGATTGCGTTATAAAAATATTATTTAAGCTTTTAAGAACTCCGATGGTCTACGTACACAGAAAAAATACGTTTTACAATACGGCATAAGTACAGTGCAATAAAGAATCTAATAATAAAAAACGAACCTTCTTCTCCCTCTTTACAATATTCTTTCATTGTGTAGTTGGTAACGTATTTATTCACACCTACACCCTCGGAAGTCGACCGACTGTAGCAAACCCTCATGTCGTGCAAATGTTCGTCAGTGTTGAATGTTGATACTTAAAATTAAACAATTATCCTTCAAAACACGGGGTTTCGGGTTTATTCCCGGCAAAGGTTGGTCTGAACGCAAATTAGGGGACAACGTCTGTATCGTACGAGTACGAAATAAAGGCATGTCCGGCGAAATTACCTATCCTGAGGAACCCTCCGTAAGTCCACTTATACGGCTTTTCCTTAAATGACATTTTCATCTTTTTTTTCCTGAAACTGTGTCAGTCTTTATAGGGTTGGCTGTAGATATATACGTGTACATAAATAGGGTTCTTTACATCTGTTTGCAGGAGCTGATTTTTATCTCTTTCCTCAGAGACTCTTAGGGTCAACGATTCTTATCTCGGGTTCTTTGAATTTGTTCTGTGAAATTAGATACAGAGCAATAAAAACAACCACTTTGATTACCGCATTAAACCCATCTTTGCCTGAACTGTAAATATGAATACCTTTTGCACAGCCCTATCTGAAAACGCTCAAACATTTGGTTTATTTATTCTCATAACTTTAGCAATTATAAATCGCTTTGAATTGAAAACGTTTAGGGTAGTTTATTTATCAAAGTACAAATTTCCTACTTTAAAGTTATTGGTTATATTTTAATTAATCATATCGCAATCAGTATCACTTAAGTTATGGAATAGTTTTGTTATAGTGATATAAACCTACATACCATTATAAGTATTATGTTAGGTATAGAATAATATAATATGATACTTTATAATTTATTTCGAATCGTAAATTGTTCTTCCGTCCAATCAGATTTTAAGTGTTTTATGCAGGAAAATTCCGCTTAGATATAAATAAGGAATATCCTAATCTATAATCTGAGGTTATTCTATCCTTGAAACGTCTTTGAATAGAGATACTTTTGTTATTATTTGTGTACTTACTCCGCTTTAACAGATGTTAACAGCGGGTCTTTTTCAGCGATATTTTTGTTTGTACCAAATATTCCTCTATTTATTTCCTTTCCAATGGTAGCCTATATTTTTGTTCCATCTTTGATGTAAGCTTATTTAAACAGAGGGTTTCTTTGGCCTTATTGCGTCACTTCAAATGTTTCCCTAACAATATTCAAAAAGCGTTTGATGAATGAAAACGTTTCTATTCTACAAACAAAAGACTAAAGTTAGTATTCACTGCTGAATACCAAGTTTGTATATTAAATAACAGATCGCAGAGTATATTAAATAACGGATCGCAGAATTCTCTTCGTTACAAACGTAATCTAAAACAAGAGTGTGTTTGTATGTCTTCCTTATTTATTACATTTCATATTCGCTTTCCTGTCGTAATTTACCTATTCATATAAATATGAAGACAGTGACAAGTGTGCACGACAATATTTGCAAAGGAATACTGCTATGTCACAGAAAATAAGAATCAAAACACAAAAGAGTCTGGTAAGCATCCAAGTACAATAATATGTACATATTAGGATTATGATACCAACTAGCTAATTATACCTAGCAAAATGAAACATACACATATATGCTCATTGCTAACGACTTTAATCCCCGAAAGGGTAGTCAGAGGTGACTCGCAATTGAACCACCCTCTTTTCGCTGTACATTTGTACTCATATGACAAGTCACAAGCCGTATCGCCTTTTTGAATGACAACAATGCACTTAGGATACACATCTAGAATCTAGATGTGCAGATTTCTTCACGACGTTTTCCTTCAATTCCGGTAGTAGTAAAGTGAGGTAGAAGGGCACATGCCGGCCGATCAATGACTTCGCTCGGCAACACGCGACTACGCCGACAACGGCGACGACAAATAGGGAAATTCATAGATTGTTACAAACGCCATCTTTAAATTAATTTAAAGATGGCGTTGTATTATATTAAAATAATATTCATTATTTTAGCTTTAATTGATAGACCTAGATAGAGAATTATAGATAGATAACGTGATTTGATTAAAGTCTATCTAAAAATAACAATAATTTTATCCACAGCACCATGTTATTAAGCGCACCAAAAGTGATAAACAGTTACTCATTCTTTAAATTTTCATGCCATGCTACAAAATCGTTTACAATTACTACAAACCTCTTTGTTTGCACCAAAAAAGAAAAAATACTATAATAATACTTAAAAATAAAAAATGTACAAAAAAACGGCCTTATTGTATAAAGCAATCTGTACCAGACAACCTTAGGAAGGAAAATAGAGTTGAAAAAACTCCCATCTAGAAACGCGGCGTGCTCTAGAATCGGTCGGCTAGTTCGCCGCCATTATTTTCACGGATGGCGGCAGCCGCTCATCGACGTAAGATCGTACGTAGTTTCTGGATCGACTGCTAACTTGACTAGCTACTTGAAAACGAGAATTAAATTCGTGGTTATTTTCTTATTACCCAGCGCCAGACGGCGGTTGGGGTTTTTATATCGCTTGTCGATGGGTTAAGAGGGAAGCACATTGCTCGTTTTCCTAGGTTTGTATTTTTTTTATTTATTTCAAGGCCTAGGGTAGGTAAAGTATGAAAGGTAGGCATTAATAAGAATTGGTAAAGGTATACTTAAGCTATTTATTTCCTGTAACTTATACTGATTATATATTTTCGTTTGTATTGTATGTGTTTTATCTTATTCTTGCCGATATTCAGACTGCTTCCGTTCCGACACTGTAGCTAAATATTCTGATGACCAAAATTAAATCCCGTAACGTAAGTCCCGTGACTCAGTAAAACATCAGACAAAAACCTGTCAAGTGTCAATGAAATCCAAAGAAACACTCAAACTCAGTTACATTGTAAACAAAACAAACTATCCCAGAAAGTCACTCTCTATTTACAACTACAACTTAACTCTTACGACACTCGAATTAAGAGCGATACTAAGACGAAAGTTTTACGCTTAGCGTCCTTCTGTACATGTTAGTTGAAGCACTACTCATAATGCGTTTCAATATAAACTAACATATAATCCCCGTGAAGTATCTGAGCTTATACAGTGTAGACTTGAAGAGTCTACACTGTAGACTTAGATTAATAATATATTCATTTATTTATTTGATACTTTATTGCAAAAATATGAAATACAGGGTGTTGCAAAATTGGTATACTAAGCCGAAACCTACATGTGCAGCATGGTATATCTAAGTACGAAACTGAAATCAGAATTTGGAAATTCGCGAAAAAAAAAAAAAAAATCATAGTAAAAAGTCACGTGACCAACAAAGTTTCTATGAACAATGTTTTTTTTCAGTTTCGGGCTTAGATATACCATGCTGCACATGTAGGTTTCGGCTTAGTATACCCTTTTTGCAACACCCTGTATAAGTGTACAAATGATGGACTTAATGCTAAAAGCATTTTCTACCAATCCAATCTACAGTAGGTACAGAAAAACTAGTAGGATACGAACGAGCTGGTGTATCTCATACAGAAACAAAGCAAAAAAACTGTCAGCATTTTGTTTACTGTGAAAACGTTTTATGTTCAACATAATGACTATTGTACCAATGAATAACGTCATAAATCTTCTAAAGAAGTGGAGTGTTTCTTTTGCACTGACGCTTCATCTAGTTCGTATATTGTTAGTCTAAGAGTGTAGACCACTAATCGTGGTGAGGAACCGGAGCCGGCATCTTGCACAATGTTGTTGAAGTGTAGTCTACAGTGTTGCCAGCATAATCCGAAATGCGCAAGGAAAAGCTCAGAATATTCTTATTAGCATTTTCATGCCGATTTGATGGAATATTTTTTTATTAGTGTTGCTATGTAGGTTGGTAAGCAAGGAGCCCAAAGGTGGTGCTTAATTTTTTAATTTTAAAATATTTGCCGTTGAAACTACAAAGTGTTGGTTTTATTTTTCCCACTGTCCTAATGTTTAAGTCGCCGTAAAAAATGCGATAAAATTACCTTAACAAAACATCTAATGGGGGGAACGTTAAAAATTATCTTTACTATTCTTTAAGCCTAGTTAAATTGATGGTGTTTTTTTGTTGAGAAATAGTTTTCTTGCGTGCGGAGTCGAACGACACCTTGCAACGGCCGTAGCTCTACTCAACACATTCCTATTCAGACTATTTCAAAAATTGTTTCGTAATCTGAAAGAAAATCATGACATAAGCATTCTGAATAACATTTATTCGGTTGCATTTCAATTACGACTAGTAGCATTATGTTTGACTTCAGGGTGTAATGTTACTGGCACAATTTAGAAAAAATCATCGTCGGGAAATAAATCAATAAGTGTGAAGTTTTTTATATACCTTCCATATAGATCGTGCTATTTCAAGCACTGTCTTCAATAACACATCAAAATTAATCTTTAACATTTACCTAGCAATAAAAAACTTAACGTTAATATTAAAAGTTTTCCTAATCTGAAATTCAAAACACCACCTTTTAACTATGAATGTAAAGTTAATAATTTAAACATGAATAGCTAGTGTTGGAATCTGTTGAACCGCCAGGTAACCTTGCCACGGTCACCCTGTCTCGGCTTTAGGTCGTCCGAAATACGTTGCAAGCGATCTACAGCCTTATCATTGAGACGGAAGGTTGTATTTCTTGGCCGTCTTCGGTTCACGTATAGCTGTGAAGGCTGTATCTATCGTAAGCAATTAGCTGGTTGAGTAACCGCCGCCTCCACGTTATCTACCCTTCCAGGCCTTCTTAATACGATCGCACTACTCCTCTATTATTATGGTCTTGTTCCCAGAAGAATTAGGTCAGTATTACGTTCTAACTGCGGGTAGGTGGAAAAAAGAACGGCGGGTGCTAATTCTCTTGATATTTATTGAAGAGCTGAGGTGAAAAAATCGTCTGCGCTTATATATAAATGACAAATGAGGGCGTATTTTTTAACCGCTAAAACCATTTTGTCTCGATAAAGTCACCTCTAAGATTGGTCTGGTCTCGGCAAGTTTACGCATAAAATATAAATAGAAGACCAAGGTTTATTAGGCTTCTGAGAAGCTTTGAATAATTTGATGAAGAGCTGAATAAAACTCAATAAAAAAATATTATAAGATATTAAGTACTATTACTTAATCTGATACTCGTTAAAAAATATCACTATTTCTCATATTTATTTAGGTAAAGACACTCAAATATAAATAATCTATTTCAGTAGCGGGTTACTTCAAAATATTACAACTACTAAGTTGGTATTCGTTAGTTCACGTTACCACTACAGTGATACCGCTTAGATAGAGCTTTACCCGTCACAATAACAATTTTGTAAAGGCACTTACAGACTTGCGTGAGTCGGATATGCATGCGGCGACCGCGCCGGCCGACGGGCCATCCGTCTGCGCGCGGACACGACACTCCACGCTTCCACACTATCGGACCATCTATACCATCCCTTTTCATTACTCACGGCTTTTTGTTCACTTGATTGATCACTGGTTGCGCCTTACGCCAGGAAAATAGGGAAATGCAGTTTTCGGAAAGAAAAGTAGAAAAGATTTAATTGGATAGTGGAAAATAACGTAATGCGTTTGTTTTGATAAGCGAAGCCAAAAATAACACACCACGCTCGCTAAATGCCATAATAACCGCTGAACTCGTAACCATAACCGTATTCTTATGCCGAATAAGTTTTCCGACCGTTACAATATATCGGCTCGTTTTTGCCGATCGGCGTACATGATCCCAAACTAACGATAATTCGACGGAGATCGCAGCTGAGCGCCTGACGCGCTGGAAGCGGGTTCACATCGCTTTATAGCCATTTTGCAATCGTGCGTAAAGTCGTTACACACAAACTCCTTCTCGAAGAACTGTTTAAAACGACTTGGGAGCTATTGTTCGAGTTTCAAATTGAGCTATTGTGAGGGTCGCGGCGTTCGCTCCACTCTCCTAATGTAAGTGGATTGTAAAACAAAAGACGCTCGGTGTTAACAAACTCGCGGAATGCACTTTCAGCTGGCATTTTTAACGAGAGACAAATCCGATTTCGGATCTGTTGAGTGTGTAGATAATATTGATTTATCTATTTGTTCGCAGCTTTTACAAGCGTGCGTTCCTTCGCGTTAGTTTAAAGTCATATCAACAATTACAAATATTAATGTATTACATATTATTAATTTGTATACTAAGATTTGGATACTTCTCACCTGGCTTTTACTCTAAGATTTGATGACTTTTCATCTGGCTTTTACTATCGTGATCTTGGAAATACTATCAAGTTAAATATAATATCTTCCCACAAAACATGTAAAATACACGAGCTTTTAATAACATCTAAGTAACCCGTAGCAAGCTCCAGCAGCCAACTTGAACCGTCTAATAAACTACAAGATCCACCTCTAACGTGAAAAATAAGATTACAGTTTCCATAAGCTCCGTTATTATGTGAAATGGGGCGTATTTTATCAAAATAGCGCAATCTAGAAGCATGCACCCAGATTAGATTACGTCTTTGACAGCGAGATCGCGTTTAGGAGATGGTTATCTACCTATAAGTTTGTTAGTTCAATGATCTCATTTGGTCCCTCGGGCGGGATTGAATTTTTAAACGGACCCCTTCATTGTTCTCGCCGCGACCGGAAAGTTAGTTTTTAAGTAACCTTATTAGATTGTCTGCAGAATGCATAGTGCATCTAATCATGTAACGTAGGGAGTTCAATAAAAGATATTAAATATGTATGGATCATTTACTTTTGTTATAGATTAAGGATCAAATTTGTTAGAACCATAGGACTATCGATTTGGCGAAAAACCCTAGGTTAGCTCTAATGTTCGTCAGTGGCACGCTAAGAAAATAACTGTATAACTTTGATTCAAACAAATTCAAGTCATTAATCCCCTTATCTATTTAGTTCAGTGTATGGCAGGTTAAATATCAAAGTTAGAATCCTAATGAGCTATTGGTATTAATATCAGCGTATCGCTGATGTCATAAGCCACAAACGCTTCCTTACATATCAAGTGGCAGCTCACAGATCTAATCCACAAAGCGTCATTACCCCCCGTGTTCCTATGATCTTAGTATTCAGCCGCATACACATACATTTTCGTATTCACTAATTAGTTCCCCTATAAACCAAGAATACCGACACGACCAAAATTAAATTTTCAACTATTTAGGCCGACGCAGCATCGCTAAGCGTCTTAACATCCAAGTTTACACTCCACACCTATATTGTATTACTTACAATAATACGGTTTTAGCGAAAGAGATTACGGCATAACCCTCTAGAGCATAATTAATGTTATACCCGTGAATATTAGCTTTCCTATTAAGCGTCTTTTACTACCTCGAAATGGCTCTCCCGTTTCGCCAGCGGCGGGGCACAATACAGGGGGTTAATTCTTTTCCGCTGTACTTGTACACCTGAACTGTAAGACGATAGTTAATTAAAAGCGTTCCCTCTGGAGATTTATGCCGCGGGCCGGGTAGTGTAGGCTCCGTCTGGCCGAGCTACTGGAGGCACGGAGCACCCTTTGTGTCCGGATTAGCGTGCGCTTGATACCGCTACGCACATGATGAATTAACTATTTAAACAGCTATTTCATCCTTCAACACAACTTATCGCGGATGCTTAGTTTCTGAACAAGAATATCCGTATCAACATCTTATCCAATATCTCAAGCATCTTTTTTACTTATATATTTTATTAGTTAGAATATGTAAATATTATTTGTATTTTTGGTTTATTTATGTTAGTAAGTATGTAGTTCTTTCCTTTTTTCTGTAACTGACGGTTTTTCTGTAAGAAATCGCTCTTAGCGATAAGTCCGCCTATTGTTCATTGTTATTAGTATAAAATACCTAAGTTACACTAAGTTACGCCAAGTATTTTTTTGTCCTGTTATTTTAGTGACCAATAAAGATATATTACATTCTATTCTATTCTGTCGCTCGGAACATTGAAGACATTCCGTGTGCATGTCTTAGCTAACTGTAGCAAGCTGATCGAGGGGGTGATCGGACCTCTCTTGTTTACACTGCTCGCGAATTCATTTCCAAGCATTACGAAGTTACTCGGCAGAGCGCTCGCAACTTCCCCCGTTCAACTTTAAAATGAAAGATTGTAAGGAGTCCCGGTTTTCGGGATGAGTTTCAAGGTAGCGTATAATATTTTCTTCCTATAGAGTTATATTCAGTCGATCGCTTCGTCTCTATAATTCTCTTGAGTACGCAAAACTTTTAACGTCCATCAAAAGTTACCTTTATGTTTATCCTTTTTACTCGCTTAAACGAAATACAAGATACTTCGCAGGTAATATTGTATAGCTCGCAAAACCGGAACACATTTGTCTTTGTTACAATGAAGTGTATCCGAAAAAGATTGAAGGATATATAAAATCTGTCAGAAGTGTCCTTACGGCTAATATACGAGGTACTCTGAGTTGATGGAGTGAGGTCTTTCCCGAAATGTATGTTTATACAAGCCGACGTCTTTGACAGACATGAAAGGCTTTTCCTATTCGACAAACACAAAGCAAGGGGTACTCCAAGCGACCTTTGTTAAATTATCCTGTTAACAAGTAAACATACGACCTGCGACTCCGCCCGGCGACGGCGATCACACGATGTTTGGAAATCACTAATTGGTATTGAGCAGTAGAATGTTTACAAAACATAGACGCTGTTATTTCTCCGCCGTAAGAAATTGCAGCAATAAAGAGGATGTTTATCTGTTTGTAGCTACGCAGCCTCGTAGCGCTACACGGTGTAATGAGTTTTCTGTCAATGCGATATCTGCGACTGAAGTCATTTTTCGCATTCCGTATCACCACATTTCTCTCGTAAGTGTCAAAGTTTTTAACGTGTAATGCCGTTGATATATAAAACTATCCAATAATATTTGTTCGGCGGCGAGGCGAAAACATTTCGGTTCACGGAGCCCGCTATCGGTCGGTTATAAAGGCCTTTCGCGCGATAAAAACTGATCTGTGAGTTTGGCGTTTGCCAACAACAGGAAAACAGATCTTTGGCTGACGGCCAAGTTACCTGTCGGGCGGCCACGCAGTGCGTGCCCCCGCGCCCCCCGCGCCCCTCGCCTGCACTCCGCGCGATAAAGGGTTAACAAATTGCAGGCAAGTTGCCCGCGCGTCGCCGAATGTGGAAGCTGTAAATAGTGCACTGTTTGCCGGCAAAGTTTTGACTTCTTCGCACTTGCGAGCTGACATTCCCGTAATGGCTTCACCGGCGCGGGCGAAGGTTCGCGAACGGTTTAACATTGTCATTTCTATTGTAATGAGCTGCCCGCGGCGCCGCCTGGACCGACGCCGCTTGTCAATTCCTTCCTCGAATCGTCGCCTTTTAAAATTTGTCTTTTATGAAATCTCAAATATTATTCTATAGAGCCATTACGCCGCCCTTTCTGCGTCGTCGCTCGCTCGCCGTGAAACGTTACTCGCCCGAGATCAGAATTAATAAGAGTACAAAATTGTTTTTCGTACTTTTACCTGTTTTGTTTGGTTCGTTTTCTTATTTTTTCGCAAAAGCATATGACGTAGTTCATTGCGCATTCTATCTATCCTTTTACAGATGGTAAGGTTCTGATTAAAAACGTGATGTACGATGTTTTCGCAAAGTATAAGTACTTACACGTAATAATTCACCCGATGAACAAAAGCAAATATCTGCAAATCATAAACGCTCAAATAGCAACTTTGCAAACTAGTTTTCGGCCGAAAACTGTGTAACAAGCTTAAAACAAAAACTATTTCCGACGAAAAGGGAAAACGGGTTAGCTTTATAAAGCTGTCGGAACTAATACACGTTCGGGCGGGATTTTGAATCAGCTGTAATTGGCTAACTGATTTACATTTGGAGGGTGTTGAGAGCGGGCGGGAGGCGGTGAGGCGCGGGGCGGGGGCGGTAATCTTATCCTCATCAGAGGCCGGCGGATCCATCACTCCTCATTACACAGACATGACGTAAATCGCCCGCCTCCGTCCGACAAGATTATTCATTTCCCCGCGGCGCACCTGCCCTGCACAACACCCAAGATTGATATCATTTTTAACCATCGCGGCCGATGTTGTGCCAAGATATTACTGGGCCGTTTTTCTAATAAACTTGAGACTAAAAATTTCATGTCCCGCCAAGTTCTCTTTAAAGGCCACTTTAGTCATTCAGCTTTGTGTTCCACGTCACACAGCCACTTATAGGTACAACTGAAAAGGAACCAAAGAGTTTATGAAAATACAGTATATTGCTTTTCCTCACATTAAGAAAGCCATTATTACTAAGTAGGTACTTAACACGATTATTTTCTGTCTGTTTCAGGCTGCGCATTCGTTAAGTTCAGCTCACACCAAGAAGCGCAAGCGGCCATCACGAGCTTACACGGCAGTCAGACTATGCCGGTAAGTACACACTTCATCATCATCATCACCATCTACTATAGAGTCCGATCATACTTGCTATACAACGAGTAACTGCCAGTTTCTATCTACCGATAACAGGCACAGTAAAGGGCAGAAATACCTGACCCCTCTCAGAAACATTGTTACTATGAGAGGGGGTCAGGTTTCTCTGCACCTGACCGTACCTACTTTCATACGATTTTGACAGGTTGTAACTTATGTGTCAAAATAATATGAAAGTAACTACCTGTCATCGGTAGATAGAGTTATAGAAACTGCCAGTAAAAGACGAGAGTTTTTTTTAACTACATATTAGCCCTAAGTTATTTTAATTAAAATTACCAAGAATAATAATTTTTTGGTGTTGGCAACTTGTATGCCACGAACATATTCACTTTTTTATTAATTGGTTAGACGGACTGCACAGGGTGCACATTACACAGTAGCATTAAGATAACATTCAAACGCAAGTTTTATTTACAATGTTACTCGTTAAACATTATTTACATGATCATTAACGTCTTGCCGGCGGAGTCGACTAGCGAAAATGCAAAACGACGGCTGCGGTCGGTCTGTCGGCAAAAACTCACGAAATTGGCTGTCCGGCCTGCGCTTAACTTTTTAATTAGTGGAATGGGGCCAAGCGCCCTGGGGGGTTAATCTATACTAACGAATAAGGAACGAACGAGAGCTGTCGTGCAATCGTTACGTTTAATACAACGCAATAGATTCGTGACTCGCGCATCAGCTCTCCGAAACTTAGTTTTTTGTCATAATATAGTGACCCCTTTGGTAGGGTGGCCATCGTGCCACGGCTATATTCAACTAAACTGGGTATACTCAACTCAATAGTCACACCATTAAATGTGAACAAAGTCCCACGTGAAATAGCAAATTTTATATACGAGTAATTGGAGGCATACTTGATTGACAAGTTAATGTGAGAAAATTATTACTAAAGAAGCTATCCAACAAAAAACTTAGCAGACACTTTTTCAAGTCGCACAAAGGATTATTTCCTCAAGAGCGATTATGAATGAAAATTTCTCGTGAAAAATCACATTCAATTACAATACTCGGAGTTCCGAAAGAATTTTATTAAGTTAGTCCGTACTCGTACTAGTCTCTGGAACTACCGGTGATTTTTTCAGCTCTGTCCACGGCCTGAAGCACTAATATTCTCGGCTTTTCTTTATGCAAATTCGATTCGATCGAAGTCACCGCCATTAATATCTATGACGGAACGAGATAGCATCTTGCTTCTTTCCATTTACAACTCTGAATACCAACAAGGCAATCTGCTCGCACACTGACTGACTTCTAAGTCGGACGAGACGATAAAGAAATTGTTAAATTGGATAAAATAGTGATTATCTGTAGGCTTCGGATTTGTTAAATCGGATCTTTGGAATGAGCGGATGGCGAAGTATAAAAGAATTAAGCTCGGTTGAGTTATTACCCGGTTCACTCGAGTGAGCGTTAGAACATTGCTTCTGTTGCAACAATTATGTGTGTCCGGATGCAGTAATTGTACTTGTGTTTATATCAAACAATTGTGTCTAAGCGGAGCCGTTTGAATACACGATAAATGTTTAGAGAAATATAGATTTATATTCTTCTTCAATCGTCTAAATGCACTAAGCTAACTTCCTCCACATTTATATTAAAAAGTACGTAAGACTCCACCGGTTCGACCTAGGTCATCCAATAACTAGAAGCCGCACTGATTGGTCCGCGCAGCGCCGCAACATTTAAAGGCGAATTTCAGCAAATCCCGCGCTGAAAGGAATAAGGAGACACAAAGTCCCTGTAGCACCCGAAATCAGCGAATACGAAATAGAATTTCGTCACCGTCGCCCGTGGGCCCGATAATTCCTTTCATCTGGTGCGTAGGGCACGGACAAAAGGGCCCGGATTTGCGCCCGCTAGTCTAATGCCGTTTTTGTCGACGCCGCCGCCGCCGCCGCCGGCGCTGCAGCTCCGAAATGTTATTCTGCCGCGGGGGAGCGTGGAATAGGCACACGGTGATGGGCGCAACTTTGTGAAACACATAGTACCTGAAACTGTTTTTTTTACTATGACTGACACGATCCGTTATACTAGCCTAGAACTAGATATGAATTATATAAATTTTTACACGCACCAATTTAATACCAAAATATAAAACATGTTTATTAGGTATAAGTATTTTATGTGTGTGTGTGTGTAAGTATATTGCTATAATTCAGAGCACCTAATAAATTTGGTATTTTATTTGTTTCAAATAAATATTTAGTAGGTATAATACGCAAAGTATTTTTACTTTTAATTTCGACCAGAGTTTACGGGAAAATAGACTTCCCGAATACCAAATTTTGCTCGAAACTGAAGCAAAAAAGGATAACATTATTATTCCAGGATGAAACGGTTTGTTTTGATTGCTTGCTTAGGACCGTTTGCATTATCGTGAATTAATTATAACGTCCCTATTGGAGCGTCTATATTAGGGCATGTTCACACTGCGTCCTCCCGGCGACCTTAGTAAACAAACTTACCGAGGAACTTATCTTTTATACATGCCTGCGTAAGCACCTCCTAAACCTGCCATCTTCATCAAAACTTTCTGATTTTACTGTCCCAAGTTTGATTGGTAAGAGAGGTAAATCATTATTAGGCACATACATAGGTACAAGGCACATGCTATATTACATTTCTTTGTTCTAGTAATAGGTATAATCTGCTTCAACTGAGAAAGTTTTATATAAGTACTTTAATTCTTTCAGTTAAATCAGATTAGCATATTAGCTGAAATTTGTTAAATTAATTTAATGATTTGTCACTAAAGATTATTTTCAAATACAGCATAGTGTCTGTATTCACTCATTACGTGATACGAGTATTATAGACCTCTCATACATATACCTTAGTATAATTATAACCGACATATAGAAATATACAACCAGAATGCCGAAAACCGAAAACATACTTACGGAAAAATCCGCAATTCCAATTGCGCTTTGCACCCTAAACTGTAATAACGGACAATTCGTACCGGCGGCGCCGGCGTTTATGGCGTAATGATATAATACGGTTGCGTAAAATCTCCGACACGGCACGGCAATAAGGCCGTATTAAATGACAAACAGAGAAGCCCGGGCCAGTTATAAGCGGCGCGTGGGGCGTAGTTGTGCACTATTTACGCAGCGGCAACCCTTTACGGCCGCCCAGCGCGAAATTAAGAGATTCTCCACGGCTAAATAAACAAACAGCCAACCTACCCACCCTTATTAAACGCGGCATCGGCGATCGCCCAATGAAGACGCGCTGATAACAGCACATGTTTGTTTAGGAATAAACGGTTTTTCGAGTGTTTGTTATTTATTACACCGAGCTCGCTACATACGAAAGCGTACGTTTGGCGCGCGTTTTCCGCTGAATTTTATTACGTAAATACGATCTAAATCTAAATATGTACTTACGCATTTATTGCGCTGCTACTATTTCTTCCAGTTAGTGTTAATGAATTCAAGGTTTATAAGAAACGAGACACTTGGACGGGCGTAGCTCAGTAATCGATTTTTTTAATTCCGAAAGTGTCACCTAAAGACTGCCCCCGCTGTCTGTACTCGGCTGAGGTCAGATCAAAGGTAGATAGGGCCTGTCTGCGCAGCTGCGGATTATGACGTCATCAAAGATAACTGGGCATTCCGCTTTATTGCTACGAGCCGGCCGCGGCCGTCGCCTGCTGCAGTAAGATAAAGAATGAAGTCGCAAGATGTGTAGTGTGCCGATTAAATACGAGTAGTAGTAAACAAGTGAACACGTCTTCTAAGCTCCTTTTTAGTATTTTTTATTTCTTTATTTTTTTTTCTGGCACAAATTTATATAAATATAAGTAAAATGGCCTGACTGGACTTAAGCCTTCGATCATTTTCCAACAGTCAACCCACCAGCAGAGGTGCAAGTTCTCTTTTGTTATAAGGTGTGCAAAAAAGAAAACATCACTAGTACCTACATACCTACAGAATTTATTTAAACCAAGTTACAACAAGTCTCAAAGTTACAACCAGTAAAAAACTTAATAATAATTACAAAATCTATACTTACATAAAAATATTTTGTTTATTTTAAACTCCACGAGTAACAACTTGTAAGCGATGAATCAGTTTCTTTATGACATAAACATTTGTTGTTGGTTTTCCTTTGAGTCTACGTGTAGTAACGAGTAGGTATTGTGAAGCGTAAGCTCGATATGTTGATAGGTAGTGATGTCTATAAGCGTATCACGTGAGCTTAGCGCGGGGGCGGGGAGCGGGGGGCATTAAGGTCACAGCACACATATCAACTCGGAAAGGGATCGTGATCGTGTCAACTCGAGCCTTTCATATTATTTGTATGAGCTCCCTACGGCAACGCTCACTAATAAGAATCGGAAAGCTCGGGTGAAAGGCGATGCATTGACGATCCGTTTACGTTACATTTATGTGTGTTGTAACCTTTAGGCGAAGGGCACTGCGGGCGACAGTTGCCGCGGCGACAGGACGCCCTGGATATTCACGCCACGCGTCGTCACCTGCCGCCACCTCTGCGCGTCTTATTGAAAATATTTGCATTTCCATGTCCCTATCACGTCGCGATCGCCCGATCACTACCCTCCCCCCTCCTATAACATATTGTACGACGAATATCTTCCCCACCCCGTCTCGAAGCCGAGAACTCGATAATTCGCATACGAATCGCGGTATTTCATATCATTACACGGCCTCGTCGCGTGACGCGCCGGCAATGCGACGATTATGACTCTATTTACATAATAGGTGGGAAAAATTATAGTCGTTTAAATCAGTTTACGAATCAATTGGCATTAGGTTGGTAATTTATTCGGAACAGTTTTCCAACTCTAATACGGTAGAGGCGGGGCGGTAATCGGGTGGGTTGAAACTTTATTATCATAAAATAACAAAAGCTAATTAGGCTGCCGCCACTTTCATTCTGTATTCGCGAGCGCCGACCTGCTGGCTGCATATCATTACGTCGCAACTTCCACAGATTAAATCTGTGTAGCTCGCTGTCTGTCTACTCTGTGTACCTGCGGCGGGTACAACACTGAGGCTTGCTGTTTTACGGTTTACGTCGCTGCGATAAGACAATTAGTCGCAGATTTACCCTTGAGATGTATTCGCGTAAGCGACGATAGTAAAACAAGTACCTACGTACATATTATTATCCCCTGTTAAATTCTACATGAGTCGCAACTTGAAATGAAATTTAGATGTTCAAAGTACTTAGCGCGTCTAGCTAGATCTATAACAACGATGTAGAATTTCCTGAACTTCCTACCAGAAATGGCATCTAAAGTTGGGTGTTCGCAACTCTGCTCGAACTTGGCGACAGATCGAATGAAGCTCAAAATAAATTACTGATCCGCATTTCATTCCGGCCGCAAACAGAGCCGGGTCGACACACAACGTTGCCACTTAAAAAAAGACGTCGTTTCTGCTCAAAGCGAGCCCCCCTCCCCTAGACACAGGGGGTTCTCATTTAAGAGAGCAGCGGCGAACCAAGCCCCGGGCTGAGAGGTGGCCTTTATGCAGATGTCTGTTTGTCCAGTCATTAGGCCCCAGAATGTTTGCTCTGCCATCGCGCCACCGCCGCTCTTATATGCCACCATTTCATATGCACCACAGGCCCCCTTTTTTGCATATATTAAACGGATCATCCTGTAATTATTCACTCTTTTCGTGTGTGAGTGAGTGTTTGCGAATTTTGAAGAAGACTTTTGGTGGGATGGTCAAAACTGAAGTGCAATGAAAATTCTTTATAGTTGAAAAAGGAATAAAAATAAAAATGATTAGGTATTTTTACACGCATATCAGGAATAACTGTAAATATTATGTGTCTATAGTATCTACCTATGAAAAAATACTTGGGCGAGTTGGTTAGAATTTTGGATTAAAATGCTTGTACCTACATTAGTGTTTAATCCACTAAGAACTATGAACCACAAAATTCCTACAATATATTATTTATTTATTTCTTTCTTTGCAAACAGACAGCATACTTACTATACTTACTTACAGAAAAAAAACACCACGAATGGTTCATTTAAACAAAAATCCATAAAACGTGGTTAAAAACGCCCCTCGCAACTTCCAACTCTCAGCGGATGAAATTAAGAACAGTTATACTAAAGAGAATCGGGAACTCCATAAACGTTTTACTCCGTCCGCACGTGAGGGCAGCACTTGAATAATTTAGCTGATGTTAGCGTAAAAACGCGCGCCCGAAAATAGTCGTTTAGCAGAGAGCCGCGGACCGCAATGAGACCGGCGCTTCGCCGATTTGCATACAATAACAAAGCAGCGCTGCACAGAGCGAACATACCACGCAATCTCAACAGACGCTCGCATATCTACCTATTCACCCTGCATGCTCACTTTCATGGCCGGGAAACACGCTTCCTACTACTTTAATGGTGATTCATTAGGACGATTTATTTATGCTCGGTTTAAAGCTAAATAACACATGACTTTAGCTAGCGAATTTCCAAGCTTTTTGCCTACGCCGTAAATTAAAAACAAACACTTTTTACTCTAGACGCCTGGAAGACTCTTCGGATCAAATGTAACCGTATCTAACGACCGGAAGCTTATTCAGATTGCAAAAACAACTGTCCCGAAAAAAGTATCTCGCAGAATCCGGTGTTTTATAAATAAACAGAGCGCTATCAGCAGTCGCCAGTCGAGCGACTTCATGGAGGTTTAATAAAAACCGCTGCACTTGAAGTGGCCTCGAATGCCTTATCACGGCCGTATGAAAAGCGCTCGAGAGAAAATTATGTGAGGAACAACGCGAAGATGAAAATTAATGAGGTAAAAAACTGACTCCGAGCGACAGCGACTGTGAAAGACTCCGGTAAAACTGAAGCGGTTAATGTACCCGCTTCTTTGCGCGATAATGCGCAAAGTGGAGATGTGTTCCCGGCAAGTTTCGCTCTGACTGGAACTCCGTATTAGCTGCAACTTTCCATGACTGAGTAGAAATCTTCTAACTGGATTTAAAACACCTTCGTTCCGCGGTTAAAAGGTTTTCTTCATTCTTTTTATGATTTATGCCGGTGGCGTAGAGTAACTTGAGTCCGTCGTGCTAATTACCCGTCAGTGGCTCATACGTTAGAGCTTGCACCGTTGTCGGTGGTATTTCTACCTAAGTTTAATTTGTTAAGGTTTCTCTTAAGAAGTTAGTTAGACCTACCTACTATACACCTAAGGTATACCTACACCTTATGTATTGAAATATTAATATTTTAACCACATATTTTACTGCTTCATGCATCATTATACTGACTTGACTTAAATGTACAATGAACATAAATAATCCAGCAATCTATTCACAATGTTATATTTTATATATCAGCAAAATACTAGGTACAATACATTTTTTCTTCACGAAAAACATAAGCTAATTACGTAGAATCCGTCCGTAGCACAAACGGTAGAAGCTATTTAACGTTGAGAAAATAGGTTTTCGCCGGGCGCTTTCAATCTGCGTGGCTTATATCTGTAGGTAGATATTTTCCGTCATCGATGAGATTTTGCATCGAATACTCATTTATCCGACGTTGCCGGTACATATTGTAGGGCTTGAGATATTAGAGCAACTTGCGCCGCCGGTGGGGATTAGATCCAGCGTTCTTTTATCTTCGTAGGTTTTATCAAAGTATTGAGCGGGTACAGTCTTTGTGCTACGGTTTTATATCTACCGCCTTTGTTGGATGGAAAATAGTTGGTATTGATAAAACATTTCGTTAATCTTATACACTTTAAAAAACTTATTTTTTATGGTTTTCTTCTTTAGCTTTTCCGTAATGATCATTATACGCTCAGTGATCGTTGTTCCGCCTGAACGTTACATAGACGGCCAGGCACTGCGGCCTCGCTATACAGGAGGTTTTATTTTACACGTCGCCGCGCGCAGCACATAATAAGCCGAATTAATCCCGCCGCCGGCCGCTCCCGATCCATTGACATGAAATATACGGGCCCAGGTGATGCGCAACGGAAGCAAATTAATTATCATCTTGAAGCCTTTTTGTAAATTTACAGCCCACCCAAGTTCGCTTGTAATTCATCCTGTAGATATTATTTTTGGCTAATCTCGGCGGTTTCGTACGCAAAATGATGGATATAGCTCACCTAAGCCGCACTGTGAAAAAGTAATTAAAATGGCTATTATAATTTTTATGAAACGCAAACTGCTTGGTTTACGGCTAAATACCGTAATTACGTTCTCAAGTTTCCTCCTTATAGCGTCTGAAATGGAAGGATAAACTGGCGAAATTTTCACCCACCATTTCTTTGTCCGTGTAAATATTGTCAACCTCAGCGTGTACGAAATCGTAACACAATAGAGGAAGACAAAACGCACAATCACTCAATCGCACCGTCTCGCGGCGACGAACGAGAGGAATAAGGGCACATTACTTCCAGTAGAGTAACAATCAGATAAAGCCCGTAATCTGGACTCGTCATCTGAGCGAAATGATCGACCAAAAATATTATGATTATATCGATTTAATGTGCGCCGTCGATTGGACACGAGAAAGCTGAGAAGACCTGTGTGATTTCCAATAAATTTCTTCAATCGACTCTGTTTTTTTTGTTGACAAAAGTGAAATCCAATATATGTACACATGCTCACGACCGCAATTCCCGGCGTTGTCAGAGGTGACTTGCAAGCGAGACACCCGCTTTTCGCTGTGCATTTGTACTCACGTGATACGATCGATCTTATAATGAGAAAGTAAACGATTTTTTTATTATTATTGCAATTAAAACATAGATGTAAATACATATGTGTTTTCCGGCAAATAATGGTGATTTGTTGAGCAGAGTCATCTCCCCAGCTCTGTGCTCCGGCCGGCGCGGCTCGGGCGACATTCCGTTTTTGCCGGTTCCTCAATTCCTCATAAATTGGATGCGTTCGGCGAACCAATCAATATTACCTTTCCCGTCTCCCCGGGTCCGGTTTTCTTTAGTTGGTTAGAGGTTTTTCGTTCGTTTTCTTCACTTGTTCTCGCCGCCTCGGCTCATTGCAGCTCGCTTGTAGCCACCGCCGGAAGAAACTCAGTTCTATATTCATTAGCTTGCTTTCTCCGACGGGTCTCAAACTTTTTAATCAGAAGTCAAACTTTAGAATCCCTTTGGCTTTGTGAAGGTAAAAATAATCGCCTAATATTTTATGCAAAGAGAATAACAGATATTAGGCGAATAATTTCGGTTGGAGTCGTTGAAAGTTTTCGTGGAAGCCGAGAGAGAAGAAACCCGCCGTAAGTTCCACTTAACCTTATTTATCATTTGAGCAAAACAAAATAATTGTCTTATTATAGTGAACCGCTTTGTAAGGCATGTTTTGATTGTCAAAGTTAGTTGATTGATTTAGGGAGAAAATTTGAAGTTCGTAATTTTATTTAGGGAAAAGTCGAACATTGTAGGTGGTTTTTATTATTAAATCAACTTGTAAGTATTCTTTGAGAATATTGGTTACATTTTCGGGGCCTATATAGCCCAAATGAACAAGAGGAAGCCAAAAAGGCAATCTTGGAGTCGCGGCGGTGGAGCCACTCAACTGTCCGCTTATTGCAAAATATCAATTTGTCTCGCGAACAGAAACGAAATTCTCTTTTACCTGTAATTGGGTGATGAATAAAAGAAAAGGCGTTTATTTCGGATACGGCGCAGAATACGAAGATACCAATACCTTTAAGAAACCTACTTTGCATTTACCACCGCATTCTAGAGCATATTGATTTTGTATCAGGCATTTTTGTCTTGTTTTCGTGAGAGGGTGAAATATATGTATTATATCCTCTCCTGGGGGAAGTACCTACATGAAAATTACACACAAAAAACTCGTGAATGGTTTCTGTAATGAGTTGGGCAAATATAAATTTAATTGAACATTAATTCCAAATCCCCATGCGGCAATAAAAAAAGCTTAGTCCAAATCCCACAAATAGCTGTTAAACAATGTAATCTGCCGGCAATTCATCGCTCCTTTATTACGTGAATAAACTTTAAAAGATTCCAATTAAACGTTGGTCCGGTGGAGGCTTAGGCCAGCTTTTATCGCCCGTCGTTTTACCCACAGACTTACGCGAACAATGCCTTATGAGCAACCCACAGTCACTCCCCATTTATATGAGAGCATTAGACGTCTGGCCCCAATAGAGCAAGGCTTAGATCACGACGCCGGCGCTAGCTGTGATCGCTATGATCTCTGCTATTTGACTTCCAATTACCTGTGTCAAACGCACCGTGGCAGCGGGTTAATCAACCGAGAGAATTTAATGAGAAAATGTCTGCCGCCAGACGTCTTTGGAGGTATTTGACTAAAAATGATTGCCGACACCTCGGCAAGAAACTGAAGTTAGTGTCGTAATGGATCTTTTGCCGGTACAATGGCGGCTAATAATTGGATGGGCGGAGACGTGGCGCCATCTGTAACTGTGATTCAGTTGCCTTATCAGGCGGCGGGTTGTGACAGACGGCTATCTGGGACTATTAGGGCGGCTCGGCATTGTGTGCAGTTCCTGCGCCCGCGCCCCCCTCCGCCCGCACTTCCTGCCCCCCGCAGGCCCATTAAGCCGGTTTGTCAGGAAGCCCTCTGTCTCAGAGTGCCCGTTATTTACTGATCTGCCCATCGCCACTAGCGCCGGCCCTGCCGCCAGCACGCGGTGTGTTTACTTTACTGTTTACATACGCTGTTTATTGTTTGCCCAAGCTGCGTAATGAAGTGTTGGTTATGAAGTCAAATTAACGTCGAGGGTCGAAAAGGTAAACCTTGTATAGCTCTTAATTTGGAGCTTCACGGACGAAGAACAAATTATGAAATATAAATTTATTTTATTTTGTCCAACAATTAGATTTGGAGCCAGTAGCATTGATTTTTAAATAAGAATTTGATAGTAAAATAAAGGCATATAATAATTACTTATGTCTAATCTAAGTAGCTTTTGTGTCATTTTTTTCACGGTTTCATACTAGAATTAATACTCATAATTATGATAGCACTTCAAACAATAGTAACTAAGTAAAATAGGCACTGATATAACTTGAGTAGCTGCTAACGTTTAGTTCACAAGCTAGAAGGAACTTTGTTGAGAAACCGCTCTATTGAAATTTGGGTGTAAATTAGGTTCGCAAGTTGTTCGGGAGGTATTAATAGTGAATATATTTTGCACGGTGCATGCGAAGTTAGAGGTTATCGCGCCTCATGTTGTTCCTAGCTGTCCGCAATCTCGCCACACTGTTGCACAGACTGTGTTATACCCATGTATCTAGAGTTACATAATAATGTAAGTACACAGTATGGAGATGGGAACTATTTAATGTCTAATTAAGGTCTGGTAAGTGGGTGGCTCAAAACTTGTTATTTTTTTCTATAAAAGTGCTGCTTGGCAGTTCTGAAAGCCATCATTAGATTTAACGAGACTATTAAATTAATCAGTTACCAGTGGTGCGTTTACAAAAAAGACCAACTTTCGAATTCACTTTAAAAAAGGCCTTTGTCCATCGAGAAAAACATGGCATACAACTTCTTTCTTTTCAACTTCACAATAGGAAAATAAGCAGTAGTTGAATAATGAAATCCAACCTTTTTACAACCTTCGTCATTATAGAGAGCACTTACTCGTTTGTCCCCAATAAAAGCACAATCGTGACATCAATTACGGCTTTTATGCCGCACCCGGGCCCGTATAGTTCATGTTACTCAGCAAAATAACGAGTAGGCAAGATGCGCTAACAAGCATTAAACTACAGACTCGGCCGTGTAACCCGTCCCTTACGTTGTAAGGTGATGAACTGACGTATCAGATTCGCCTTCGCCTTTACTGAAATTTGGGTGGGTGTAAACTAGTGTAAATTACCTTTATAATTATAAGTAGTGGCTTGTTATGAGCGGTGTGAGGTTGTTTGTGGACAAAATTACTCGCTATTATTATGACCTTAAACCTATACGCTCTAGTAGGTGTAGCTACGATTTTCCTTAAATTCAATGAACACTTGGTTAGCAACAGCTGGCTTTACTGATGGTTATTTTATTGGTATTCATTACTTTACAATGTTCATTTATCCAGATATAAATTATGAAATATATAATGTTTCGTTAATTATTCAACTTTAAACTTGTAGATACACAAAGATGGCATACTTAAAGGCTCGACTATAAGAGCGCAGTTATTCAACAATAGTGCCTATGCCTGCCTATGGGCTTAACGATTTTTATGAGGGTAGCAACTTGTGTTCTTAGTAAGCAAAGTTAATGCTGAGGCTTCCAAATGGAAAGGTCTAAAACGTTTATGTTAGTACTTAATGCTTGGAGAAGGATTGCGCGGGATTAGCAATGGCGGCATTACGAATGTTGCCGCGTGTAACTTCCCCTTAATGTTAAGTGGTGATTACAGATGCAACACATGTAGATATCTCTTTATGTAGTGTAATGTTATGTTGAAATAGTGAAGAGTGTTTTCAAGGAGCTTATATAGTTGCATATTTTAGGTATTGCGATATTCGTGGAAACGGGGGTGCCTCAAGGGGGTCATTCTGATCCACTTTTGCTCTATGACTTTTGGAAAATCGCGAAAAACTTTTTGGTTCAAACAAACTTTGTTGGTTAAGTACGGGATTTTTTCATAAACAATTTTTTTTGTTACTTTTCGTTGTTTAGATTGACAAGGTAGTCCCTCTCTTTCGGCATACCATACAGCTTTTTCAACGACTAGTATGTGTTGTGTACTTGTTTAGAAAAAAGGGGAAATTAAAAGTGTACCTAGTACCAACTTACACGACAGCGTGCTTCGTTTAAACTTTAATTTGCGTTAAATGTACGTACTAGCGACTACAAGCTGTTTATTAATTTAACGGTAGATAATTATAACAAACAAAATTGTCAAAACAATAAAGTTGTATTAAGCTAAAAGCACAGGACAGTAAAAGCCCGTACAGAGACAAAGGACGGTGCCGCAGTGAGCTTCATTGAATAATTTATCTCTTCTAATCAAGAGGTCATCTTTGAGTAAATAATCCTTAAATTGACTAGTACAACTTCCTATCTAATAAATAAATGTTTAAGCTTAAATTTATAGACAGGTTCTTAAAATTTAATATGATTCAAAATATCATGTGTTCGTAGGTAGGTTTACAATTTATACAAAGGTTATTCAGTCGATTTGTATGCATTAAAAATTCATGGCTATAATACTTAGTGAAGCATAAAAAAATATTAGTATTAGGTACTTAATGTATTCCATCGAGTTCTCGTATTTGTATTCGAGATTCTAAACCATTCTTCCTTCTACATTTTAATACCCTACCTACACATATAAAATGAAGAAATTCAATCTCAGATATTAAAAATAGACATCTATTTTAATAAGCAGGTAATATTGAAGGAAGAGAGAATGAAGTTTAATAATTGGTGAGCTAATGAACCTTTATTAGGTTTCCGAGACAATGATCAATAAATTAAACGAGGGGCAAGGTTCAAGGACACCGGTGTCATTACGAAACACGGAGATCAAATCTTAAGCGAGATAAAATTATTCTATTTCAAAATGTACTAATATAGCGTGTATTCACTATTTGAAATCCTATGGACTAGTGGCTAAATATAACTTAGTAAGAGCCTACTACTACTAAATATTATTAAGAGATGTGGTGGTGTAACGGATAATTTCGTGAGGCTGTGGAATCAAATCCCGCCATGTACCTACCTACCAAAACAATTATACCGCGTACTCTTACGGTAAAAGAAAACATCGTGAGGAAACCTGCACATCTAGATTCATCATGAGTAAGGGCTTGTACACAAATCTCCGTTGCGACGTCGCATCGCAAAAATCTGCGACTGTTTTGACAGTTTTCCAGGGCAAATGCTTGATTACTGTTGCAGGTTTTTGCGATGCGACGTCGCAACGCAGTTTTATGTACAAGCCCTAATGCATTGTACTCATTCAAAAACGGTGATACCTTGAACATGGCATCAGTAATTGCATAATGTAATAAAATACACCAACGCTATTAACAACCACAGCCGCAAATAAGTCCCCAGCCACCAGCTATCAAATGTCACTATGACAACCAAACAGCGTACAATTTAACCGAATAATTTTACATTTTACACCATTCCACAAGAAACAAGTTCTGTACTCGGTAGGCACGTAAATAAAAGGATAATATTTCACCGCTTTAGTTTCAACCATTTTGTTACAAGTGTAGCACAAAGGCATAAATACCAACCAACATTATAGTGAACTTCGGAAACAACAATTAAGAGACTAATAATGCTCGTTAATTGGGGAAAACAGAGCTCTACGACTCCCTTGAAAGCTGGCCTGAACGGTCGCAATGTCGACCTTACTGCCAACAACATAAGGCCCGACTAATTAATACAGCGGACGAGCCTTTGAACTATGTAAACATAGACCTTTGCATGCGAATAAATTTACTTCAGTTACAATTACTGAAGTCCTTTCCGAAAGAAACTCTACCATCAGATAAATTTACTTTGCACAGTAATAGCTACCTTATTGCCATATGAAAAAACTGTACTATAGCTTAACTTTATTTGTAATCAATACTTTACTTTATATACCTACTTGCCTACGTATTATATCTGCTAGCTCAGTAGTACTCACAACCACCTTAATTATACTCGTACTTACAGACGATAGTTCTACTAACCAAATGCAATTAAAATAAAAACAATCCGATCTTTACGAATAATGCTCATTAGCCTAAGTAGGTACATAGGTACTCACTTATATCCGTGCGAACGTTCCCACATTGAAACCACTAGTGCAAAACACTGAACATTTTCCCATGAACACCTCCCGCTCTGTAACTAAGTAAAACCTCAACTCATCGGCAATTCATTGGAACGACGCCTACTTAACAGTCTATTTGGCAAAGTGCAAGTCAATTAGTGCACAAGAGAGCAGCGGTAATGGTGAAACTATTACTTTGCACAAAGGGGACTTAAACAGGAAGGAAGCCAGCTTTCCGCCAGAGCGCTGGCCAAGTTCGCAGGCTTTCTACGGCCGATGCATTTTTGGAGAGGAGCCCAAATAACTTGTTGCACTCCGTTGGTAGCCAACCTGTTGCGCCGTGCCTGGCCCGGCCTATCACCCGCATACATTTTTGCCTAGGAAATACATAATGAATGCCGATCGCACCGAGTGCCGCCTCGCTGAGCCGCCGTTTTGACGGCTTATTGTAGTCAGAAACTATCCATCTTGTCAGGGAAAGCGCTGGCAGTACGAATGTTAATGGGGAATCAATTCAACAGTTTATTCAAAGTTATTCTTAAATAAAGGGTTGGATAAGGTATTAATCTTGTGACAGAGATCGTTTAGATCATAGAGAATGTTTAATGTAATGTACGGTGGCCTGCGCCTAAAAGTATACAGGCGGAGTTTTTAAAATAGTGATCTCAAGCTCACATGCTGCTCAAGCACATCCACATAAACACCACTGCTACACACATCACACACAACACGTCCCCGGATTTATAACATATGCAGCCGGTCCCTTCATCATCAGGGATCGCTATTTTAAAAACTCCGCCTGTATACTTTTAGGCGCAGGCCACCGTACAACTCTCATACAGTTTCAATAAACCCACTTGTCCACTACGAGGCCTTTACACACAAGGCTGCAGGCTTTACCATGCTCAAAAGATGTCAGGACGTTGATCCTGGCAGAATACCAACACTGTGATCATTTACAATAACCATAGCTTTATGCTGAGTGAGAACCCTTTTGCTAACCTATGTTTTTGTCCTTAGGGAGCGTCCTCGAGCCTGGTGGTGAAGTTCGCGGACACGGAGAAGGAGCGGCAGCTGCGGCGGATGCAGCAGATGGCCGGCAACATGAGCCTGCTCAACCCCTTCGTGTTCAACCAGTTCGGGGCCTACGGCACTTACGCGCAAGTCATGTCTGAACAGGTGAGAATAATTCAACGTTTACACCTACTATGTTTATTTATTTATTAAGTACTTTTTATTTTTATTTATTTATATACACTTTATTGTACACATACACAAGCAAACATAAAAGAGAACAGTTACAAATCAAAACACAAGACGTATACAAAGGCGGGCTTATTGCTAAAAAGCAATTTCTTCCAGCCAACCTACGACTGGGTGAAAGATAAATGACATTAGATCCTTTAACTAATTTGAGTAGGTACAATTAATAATTATCAAACAGAAATTAACTAACAGAATTAAGAACTAATTAGTTTTATTAATTTAAATACCTACCTTAACGCATACCTATTAAGCTCATAACATAATTTAGATTTAAAAGTTCTATAAGTACCACCTACCTAACCACCTAGTGAATCATTTTATTTGTAACCAAGTACACTGGCATCCACGACACAGGCTGAGCCTAGTGTGGAAGCCACCGAATTTCGATAATTTATAACCTCTCACCCTTTTATTTAATTTCCTAAAATTATTTGTTTGTACCTACTAACTTTTCTAAATTCTGTGGTGTTTAAATAAATATTTTTGATTTTTTGATTTGATTGAATTAGCCTCCATTACTTTATTGCACAAATATGAAAAATAAATGTACAAAAGAAAGACTTAATGCTAAATGCATTTTCTACCAAACAACCTACGGGAGGTACAGTTAAACTATAGATAGTTACGTACTTTTACAAAGTATTATAGGTATATCACGGAAAATTTGACTAGGGTTTCTAAAAACTCAAACTTGTGTTAATTTACAGAGCCTATGATTTTGTTAGCTGTACGTCTAATCTCGCATTTGGTTCACTCTTTTAGTTACTTATACTTATAGCTTTTTATGTAATTGAATGCTACGGGCAGGTTTTATTTCTGTCTCATTTGGCATTTGACTGCAACCGGCGGCGCGGCGGCGGATGTTCCTAAGCCCGAGTGTTTATGTTAATTAATCCGACCCCACATTTTCCACGCCCTTTGCAAAGATGGAAGCTGCCATGACGGATTCTGACCAAGAAGTTTTATTAACTCACATTCACAATGAACAATTTTGGTAATAAATTATAATATAGGTGGTTTCTTGATAGAGTTAACAAAGGTAATACAATGAAATAAGTCATTAATATTATTATATCAAGTGGCTACACAAAGAAAGCTACAAGTTTACTTTACTTTGCTACAACTGTGTGAGTATTTCTCGTTAATATTATTAGAAAAACAAATAAGTATAATGTTGGTATACCGAGGTTATTTTTATCCCAACAATTTAAGTGCGATGGTTAACAGAGCTAGTTATGATATATATTTATTTAACCATTTTTCCAGTGCTTTTTTCTATCTCTGTCATGAAATAAGTAACAATATTCTAAAAGCCAGTCATATTATATTATCAAGTTCAGCCCTTAGCACTCTTACTAACTCGCATAGACTGAAATATTCATCCATCCATATTTTGCGCAAGCATTTTTAAGAAAATATTCTCATTTTTTGCGCTGCATATTTTCCAGCCAGCGTGCACCTGTTCTCGATTTTATTTCGATAAAGCAAGGAGGTGACCCTTCCACTCTGCCTGCACTATGGTATCTCGAGTGTCTATGAAACAAAGAACTCCCTATGGAGCGAGCTACCCGAACAAAATTCTACATCAGGCATGTGAATGGTCCTTTGAGAAATGACTTGGAAAAATACCGAAAATGTCAAGTGTTTCTTAAAAGGAGTTGTGGAAGAACTTGGAATTATTTTAGTACAAACTTTTGCTTTGGGTCCGTTTAGAATTCAAAGACATTTTAGGGTTAGAAGATGTAAACGTAAGCACTTAAATGTTGAAAAAAGACATGAATATTCTTCAGCAAATATAAAGTAATAAAAATATAAACTTGCTGCTTCGTCCGGAAATTGTGAATTCTATACAAAGAGTCAACTCTTGTTCCTTGTTCGACGTCAGTTTTAAACCTGCTTTCTTAGATTAAAAGGAAACTTAGGTACGGTGAATACAGCAGATATTATTTTACGGTTAATGTTGGATAAAATGAAAATATCTAAGCGAGCAGGAAACCTAATTATGATAGTGTTGTAGATACATGCAATGCCTCGTCTTATCGATACAATGTGTATCGTGTTCAATTTTCAACTTTATAGAAATGAAAACAGACTTTTTCCTTGTGTGAGTGCCAATCAATTTTTTTTTTAATTAACTATAACGTTTATTAAAGAGGCATCAGGAAAACACTTATTAGTTAGTAGGGTTGCGCTTGGTTGAAAGATTTTCATAATAAGGCCAAGGCATCATAGTCAAAACCTCTTCTCATTAAAAAGCTAGCAGCTGATCTGACGACCGGTTTCCACGCTATATAAAACCATAAAAGGAAGCGGACACAAAGAAAACATTAAAAAAAACTTACGTTCTGTCAGGGGATAAAATGAGACAAAATTTAGGAATTCACCAGTAAAAGTACTTCCCAAAGTACATACGTTCAGAACTTATGATACGCGAATAGACTCGCCGTGAGGTAATAATACGAGTGAGCAGTCACGTCTTTTCGTCGAGGGGAAACTTTCACACGATTACAATAACTTACTTTTGTTTATCAACTGTACGATATATGGGTATAGTATAGGACATACCTACTGTAGTTTGTAACTCTAGGGGCTACATTAGGTGAAGGTAAAATTATCGGTTGTATTCTTTGAGTGCGTGTCACAAATCAATAATGTTTCATGCATGTAGTAGATACTTTTTAATGTAGCTTTAAGTAGGTACTCGTGGATCTTAAATGGACCTTTACTTAATAAATATGCACTTAGGCTTAAGGCGGAACAATAACAGACACACTTTGAAAGGATTATCAATTAAGTAGGAGAAATTTTAATTTACCGATTCTTTCAGGAATAAGATCAGACAATCATTCCAATTTTCCCTGCACTTTTCATTATAACATGCGGTCGAGATGCTGTCTCTTTGAGTTGCACAAAGTAATCCGATTATGGGAACAAAAAATATGCAATACAGTAATATTCGTATTCATATTTCATACTACTAGTAGGTAGGATTAACGTAAATAGCATATTTTCTAATTCATAATGTAATCGTGGTTTAATCCGTACTAATATTAAAAGGTGCATTTTTTTTGTTTCATTTCGCGCACTATTTTCTCCCTATTGCCTCCCTAGCACTCTTTTCTTAGTAAACACACACATGACTACCTAGACGACTCTTAGCGGCTCAAAAAATCGTATTTAACCTGAGTCGTGAGCACAAGTTTCGATCCTCCGTTAACGTTGCGTATCGTCAACTGTCACTGTCAAAATGTAAGGCAAAGTTAGTTCCAAAAGTGACATTTGTTTTTTCCATTATGTTAGGTGGAATTTCACCAAACGCTAAACGTATTTAGTAGCCTGTCATACATCTGTCAGTTAGTACAAAATAAAGAATATCTTATCTTATCTTATCGTATTATACCCAAAACAAATATGTATCTGCCTTGAAACTAATATCTGCCCCGGCAGGGAATCGTACCCGCCCATTCTGTTGTCTAATAAATTGAAGCAGTTAAAAGCAGTTAAACACGAATCTCACTTTTGTTAATAACCAGTAACCCATACCTTTACACCATCATCACCAACCGTCCAACAACCAACTAACCCTCCATCTCGCTCCCACAGCAGCAGGCGTCCCCCTCGCACATCTCGCTGTCCCTGCAGCAGCAGCAGGCGGCGCTGATGGTGGCGGCCACCACGCAGGGCTACATCAGCCCCATGACCGCCGCGCTCGCCTCGCAGTTGCCTCACGCGCTCAACGGCATCGCCAACTCTGTTGTACCGCCTTCTTCAGGTATGTTGTTTTACAGCACGTGCTGAGCTGGTGGCTTTTTTACCAGACATAACCATTTATGTATTTTTTTTTCACGTAGTTTTGTTGTCAGTGTGTCAAATAAATGTTTCTTTACCGTTTTAACCTCGTCTACTCTCCTATAAGAACCGACGATCGCTGGATTAAAAGAGTTCTCGAGTGGATACGACTAACTGACAAGAGTAGCGCCCTCCAGTCTAGACAAGTTGCTGATAGTTGCTGGATGATTAAGACCGAGGACTCTTGGGAGAGACCTATGTCCAGCAGCGGATGATGATAATGATGAAAATATAATACCTTCCATTTTATAGAGAGACTCTTCAGATATGCCTGTTATCTAGTAAATTACCTTTTTTTATTAAACCTAGTGTTTTACTACTTGATTTGAATAGTTAATCACGAGTATATGTAGAAAACTAATCACCAACTGTAATAAGGTTACCTATCTTTATGTGAATCAAATAGTTTAGTAACGTTTACGATCGCGCCGCCCGTAAACCAACGTGATAGGCTATCACATGTCACGTTTCCCATGCATGGTCACATACGAAAGTTGTAAAGTAAAATTGCTATTAGTAAAACAGCGTTTATGAATCTAACATTTACCAAATTACCAGTAGTTCCAAATAGTGTTTTATGAACATTTTCCTCGCAAAATATCGCTGCATAAACATTGATCGACGGTATTAAGCGAAATAATAAAGCAAACTAAATAAACAGATGTCTCCATTAGCTACAATCGCAAAACACATAACAACACGTGACGGAACAACAGTTTGTGGGCTTAAAAACTGTTTGTGGAAGTGGCGGCAAGGCGTGAGTTAGTGCCGGTCGAGAAATGCCTAGTTTGCCATTGGCGGGGGCTGCCTCCGCCCACCCGCATGCTCTGCCACTCGGCGCTGCCACGAATTATTAATACTAACCACAACTTTGAGACTTAATAATGACTGCAACATTCAATTGGAGCCAGCTTGTTTCATTCGGAATTGCATTTGATAGTTAAATAGCGGAGCTTGAGGTTGCAGCTCAGGAATTCTGATTTCAATTAGAAAGGATTATGTTTTGCGTGGCCATTAGCAATTAAGTAGGTTGTATTTTTTTATGATTCAAGGTAGGTGGGTAGTTAACAGATTGGAGGATTTATATTCAAATAGATTTGGACATTCCACAAAATATTCATGGAAAAGTTAAATGTTAACCGTAGCTCTATCTTGTGAGTTTATGAAGAACTAAAACGTATCCAAATTATGAAGGTCATCCGTATAGCACAGATAGTCAAGACTTTGCGTTCTTTGGAGTCGAATGGCATGTGCTATGTGCCCCTATATTAATGACGTATTATTTCGTCTACCAGATAACTTCACCGGTCTCGCGATAGGCACAGGCGGGGGGCAGCCTCTGAACGGGGCGCTCCCGTCTCTGCCGTCGCCGACGATGCCCGGCTTCAACATGGCCGCCCAAACCGCCAACGGGCAACCGCCACCGCAGGAGGCCGTCTATACCAACGGCATACATCAGACTTTCACTGGCCGTGAGTATTTGTGATTAAAGTTAGTAATGTGTGAGAATGATTTTTTTATGAAAGAATTTCAGAATTGCGAGATTGAGAAAACCTTTTGTGAAGGCAGTGTTTGAAACTCCCTGCAGTTACCACTGTAAATAAATAATAAATATTTGTTCGGTCATTTGTATAAATATGGGATTGTTATTTAAATAAGTTGTTTTATTGTAGCGGTCCCGGTAACAGCGCAAGGGCTCCCCAACGGCGAGGCAGCACTGCAGCACGCCGCCGCCTACCCCGGCATGCAGCCGTTCCCCGGAGTCGGTGAGTGATGCTCAATCCCACGTCTGCAGATCCTCGCCTCGCATACTATACTACGATAAAAAAAAGTTGAAACCAAGTTACGAAGTTCCATGTTGGGCGCCAAAATTGTGTGTCCCATGTTTGGGTGCCAAAATTATTTGTCCCACGTTTGGGTCCCAATTTTTATATTGAATTTTCCACGTATACCCAGTTAAAATCGTTTAGGTACTTTCCAAGTAAATGTAATATTTCATTTGCTCTTATTAATTTCTTAGCTACGGTAAATTTCAAAACAACGTAAGAATCCAAGAAAAAATGTGGCTACTGCATTTAATTATAATTCCAGCAGAAAATATAAATACAGTGTAATATAGTATGCGAGGAACGCTGTACTCACTGCTTACACACGCTTGCTTTGTCAAAATGCCTCAATATATTATTATGATTTCGTATTATATATCTTATGTGACACCGGCTGTGCATTGTTCTTTGAAAGTATGCATAGATCATTTATTTTATTATTATAAAACACACTACAATATTTAATACGTCATACATGCATTTTTGAATAGTGCACAGCCAACCAGAGTAATTATATGCAATATTGAAATTATTTATTTGGTATCAATCGAAATTATTACGTTAAGCCTTTCCTGAAAATGATAGGCTTTGATATTCAAAACCAACTGAATTATATAGGTCGAACTGACGAATGTTTTTCAGCAATGGCTTCGTATTTATTTCAAAAATATATAATATTCGTATGTTGAATGAAAATGTTCGATGTATTTTAAGTGTTATTATAAAGCTTTATCAAAATATTATCATGTAAAGAGAAAACCTATCAATTCTGCCGTATCAACCTCAATTTTGCATAAATGTAACCAAAATTGAATCCTATTTAAAGGGTCACTTCAGTAAAATTTAAGCAATCCTGAACCGACCCTTCTACCTATTTTGTGGGTCTTAATGGTTTATTATTATAATTTATGTCGACCGATGTTGGCCAGTTTAGGAACTAAAATAGTTTTATGGTAGTACCTACATCCATTAATCTAGCCCGTGTGTTTAATGTTTGTAATGATTATACGTGTTTGCTTTTTATTTTAGTGTATTTATGTGTCGTCACTTAAAAATTGAACCATTTAAACGTACCAACGTTTATAATGTGCCTCCAAATTAGCATTGCAAACGTTCTCGTTTACATATTTTTTTTACTTTTAGTAATAATTATTAAAAATAAGAAGGAATTTATGAGTTACCAAGGTTCATAGGCCTACTACTTAAAATATACGTAGGGCGTAGGTAATATGTCGTAGTTAACAGATATTGTTATTTTATTTTTAATGCATGTGTTGTATCGCAACTACTAGGTGTTCATTGTGAAAATGTGCTAATTAATGTTCGACAGCTTATCCAGCGGTTTACGGGCAGTTTCCGCAGCCCATTCCACCGCCGTTGTCGACCATTGCGCCCTCGCACAGAGATGGTAAGTGCAGCCTCGAGATGACGAAGAAAACTCGCCGCTAATCGACATAGACCTATCTCTCTCTCTCACGCTGCCTTACGAACTATTCCTTCCTTCATTACCATCAATTTCTGTATCAAAACAATTTAAAATAGTTAGTAAGAACTGATTTCAGTCACTTCGAGAGAATCATCACTAAACTAAACGCACTTTATTTTCGTATTAGATATTTTCGATGTTGGTGTTCGCTCTGTAATACCGCACGTTTCTTACAGTGACAAACAGGTGTGAGTCTTCTTAAAACTTGTCAGTTAAGTTTGCTCTAAGTTTCTTTTCATAAGCTACTTATGCTGTTTGTCTCTGTACTTGTATAAACTTTCATCATTGTTGTTGAATTGAACTGTTGCAAATATTATTGTATTCACTGTTAATATGTGTCTATGTAGTCCATGTAGTACAATTCTTCGTTATTAGTCTAAAGAATCAATGTGTTAACAGGCAGATTTGTTAGTTCTTTAAAGACTTTCTTATGTTTCCAGGCTGCTCTATCTCAGGCCCCGAGGGGTGCAACCTGTTTATCTACCACCTGCCGCAGGAGTTTGGTGACGCCGAGCTCATGCAGATGTTTCTGCCCTTCGGTAACGTCATCAGCAGCAAGGTCTTCATCGACCGCGCCACTAACCAGAGCAAATGTTTCGGTACGTGATAGAAATATAATAATATCATCCAAATATAAAATATTTATAAAAGATTTAAATGATTATGAATAGTAAAATATTGTTTCCATATTATTGACAGTTCCAGTCCTATTGAGTATCAAACAATTAATTTCACACGGTGGAAATTACAATTATCTAAATATATTGCTACGTTAAATAAAACATCTACTTGTTAAAATCCTGTCGTTAGATCTACGGCGCAACATCTTGATTAACAACTTATTCGTTTTTCATTAAATTTCAGGATTCGTGTCATTTGACAACCCATCCTCGGCACAAGCGGCTATTCAGGCCATGAATGGGTTTCAAATTGGCATGAAACGACTGAAGGTCCAACTGAAGCGGCCGAAAGACGCCAATAGACCTTACTAACCCTGGACGAGCTCGCCGCGCGGCCAAATGCGCCTCGTCAGGACCTGGAGCCACGTCTCCGTGGTGTACCTGCCGTGACGCGCTCCGCGCACCCCGCGCCCCGCCGCCCGCGCCATCACTGCCTCACGCCTCTTCAACGCGTATCGCCATCTGCGCACAAATATACTAACCAACTATTTAATTTAAATCCAACGGCTACCAACATGGCGTCCTTACCTAACCTATAATGACGGGCGGACGGCTCGTCGAGTATACTACATTAGTTAAAAGTAATTTATTAAAATCAAACGCGTAGGAAAGCTTCATTCTTATCATTACTGATTAATCATTAAATTACTCTATTATATTATATACAATTTATTAACTTTGATTAAATTATTATTAAAAAATGACACGTTATAAAATTTTGTCATTCGTAATCATACTTCTACTTCTAAGTACTTAACGTTTACTGAAACTTTAAACATAAATTTATTATACTAGTTATTTGCTTGAACTAAGCCAAACTGAATTTATTAAGTAAGTTGAAGATGTAAGGAAAGTATTTTAATTATTGTATAATATATTGCAACAAAATGTAGGTATCATCGTTGACAATATACTTGTATCTGTATTATAATTTGTTACATTAGTGAAATTCGACTGCCTGAAAGATGCATCGCGTGTGGTGTAGCCAAGGGTCAACGACGTTTAGCACAAAGCGGGTTGGATTGAGTGTGGAACAGAGTGTCGCCTCCGCCTAGAGCGTCACCTGTTATAGTTAACTTAAATTTTCCTTAACGGTGTTGTTTGTAAATAATTATTTATTTTATGAATGTGGCAGATACAGGTGTAATGTCGGTGAACAATCAATGATGATCGCGAACACTGTTGCCTCCCTTCACAACTGGTACTTTGAGTGCTCTAAGTATAGATCAATTATGCAAAACTTAAACCTATATTTTGTTATAGTATTGTGTGTATGTTAAGCTAATTCGCTGGGTGTACCTGTGGACGGTAACTAAAAATACCTACCTAATACCAAAGTTATAGTTGTAAATAAACTGGAGGAGAAAGCAGACTTCGCAATACAATAATATTTTACTTTGAATAATAAAAGCTAGTTATTATTCTGTTTGAAATGAAAATCTTGGTATTCTATAACTTAGATTTTTACAGGGCAAAATATAATAATTTAGCAAGTACCTACCTCGGCAATATTATTATGTTGACTGTTTATTAAATGTTGCGAAATCTCACACTGCTTCAGTATAAGAGTGCCATTGGAATTTGTTTGTATGATACAGTAGTTGTGCAATTGTGCAGTCATAGTAGATATTTAGTCCTAGGTACGCCCGAGCACCTACAAACAAATGTAATTGCTATGTTGTTGAGAAATTATAAATGTTTGTATTTGAACATTGTGTACAAATGAAAGTGCACTTCAACATAAGACCGTAATATCTTCGTTAAATAGCCTACGTTTCGAAAGATCGTGTTAATTATGTGTTGTAAATTCCAAATGGGCTGTGATATAAAGAGTATAATCAACATATTGACTGTACAGGCCGTTTGTCTTCGTATTTATGTGCTGCCTCCACTACCTGCGTCGTGACTGTGTCAATTCGCGAGAGCTCGCTTCCTTTTTGTTTGAGCAACTTCTGTGTGTCGTATATATTCTATATTACTATTCGTAAATAAGGTATTAAGATATTAAATTTGAGCTGTAACCGGGGAGTCAACAGTGAGAGAGCGGAAGCTGAACACTATACAAACCTAGTGTAATTTCTACAGACAAAAATAGATTCATAATCAAAAAAGGTACCAATATAAAATAATGATACTGAGATACCTTAGATATAAAATGTTTGGGGCTGAGAGCCGCCGCGGTGGCTAGCGGTGGCGGCAGTGACCAGGCGGGCGCTCCTGTCGGGGTCACCAGTCTTGTGGGTGCCCCGCGCCCCCGCGCCCCGCGCCCCGCCCCCGCGCCCGTCTCCGCAGGCGACAGGCCTCTAGTCAAATATTAAAATTCACCACGAGACATAGAATTTTATATTTACACAAAATTAATTATATTGATATAGTATTCTAGACGTAAGTGTTTATAATTTAAATAATGTATAAAATAATAGTATAAACATGAAGATATGTGTATCGAAAATCTTTTAAAATCTAGATAAGTTACCTATAGTTCTTTTGTCTAAATTCTACTTAACTATTGTGCAATATGTTGTTATGCTTTTTACTTATTTTATCGCATTGTTTTTGACGCATCATTTCGAGTTATTATTTATTTTTGTTACTTGATATTATACTGTAATTAATTAGTATTATTTTGTTCAAACTCGTTCCAAAATTTACTATAGGGCCGGCCTTAAAAATATGTTAATTAGTAAAATTAATCCTCCTAATGGAAACAGATGGGATATATAATGAAGTAAAGCTGCATAATAAAGCTAAGTTGTCGTGAAATCGGCAACTGGCGACGTCGTCGACTGGGCTTGCCAGTTGCCACATTTGGAACTTCACGTCATGCAAAGCCCTATTGGTATACCGAGCGAGTGATCATTTTATAAGTGGCTCGGGACTTCTCCTACCTCAGTACATAACGATATGATACCTATAAGTCACAAGCTAACTTAAGACTCGAGCCAAAACTCATGGGAATGAGACTAGTCATGATCTCCTGCCAAAGTCAGATATTACCAGTCGGATGGTGCGGCAGTATAAAGCGCTTGATGGAAGAAGCGGCGGACGGCGTCGCCTCACTAGGTTATGATCAATCGATGCCAAACCGGAATACTTGTATTTAGAATATCGACTAACGATAATATCACCTCTTGCATAATGTAGGCATAATTCTACTCGGGCGCACCGCCATACGGCCAACGCTCTCGGGTAACTAATATTGTATGTATAACTTTATACTGATTAAAATTTAAAAAAACCCTAAAGATATATCGCGGTAATGCAAAACGTTTGTAATAGATTAATGAAACCTCTCTGAATGTATAAAACAATCGCCCATAAAGTGATTCTAGGATACAGGGTATGCTTTGCAATTATTTAAATGTATCTAAATGTTTTCCATGTAGGCAGGTATTGCCGACTCTGACTAGACTGCGGTTAGTCGCGACGGCCCTCAGACACTCCCTCGGGTCCACTCCTAGTCTGTCTCGATTTTGTACCTTCTTCTATCGTAGTGTTACTAAGTATCTCGACCTCATCGTCACCTCATTGAAGATCTTCGCTACGCTAAAGGTTCACAGCGCTTCACTGTAGACCAACATGTTTATTTTCCGACCGCGGTATCCTTCCCTGTTGCTATTCAAACGGTCGGCGCGTTGCCACGCTTCAAGTTGAAACTTCTTCATCAGACAATACAAATTATAATCCTATGAAGCGTCAACACACGTCGCCGTGCCTAACAAAACTCATTAGAAACACTAGTTCCTTCAAACATTAATCGTTTCATTCTAATCCTATAGCTCGTATATAGATAAAATTTTAAAAATACATGATCGAATCGATTGTAAAAAAATATACTTATCAATGACATTAATTTTGTATGCGAATTTAAAGGAGGTTTGTTCGGTGTGCGACTCGAATGTCGGTTAAGCGTTAAGATTGGCGGGTGACGTGGCCATATACACTCGCGAGGAATATTTAACACGCTTTTACTCTGGAATTGCTATTTGTTAAGAGGCCACTAGTCCTGTATAAATATGATCTCAACGGTGGCCGCTGTTGCAAGGCGGTGTAGTTGAATACGCGTTGGCAGTCGACTGAGCTGTGTGTGGTTGCCTCACCCAGGCGTAGAGCAGTAGTCAGTAGAGCACTAACAACAGTCGAAGCTAGCTAGTAAGATGAATGCCAATATTTTAATCAGAAACAAACTTTAGATTTCGAAATAATTAATCATATTATATCTATTTATATTATTGTATAAAATATGGAGAGAGGCGCATAGTGCTTTTATGAATCGTAGGTCCTAGTAATGGAACAAAAAACAATCTAGTCATATCTTTTTCTGTTATTTTTTTTCTATCGCTTAGCATAGTTTAGCTTCAAGCACAAGTTGACGACTTGTTTTTAACCTTGTATAATTGAGGATGTATTCTTTCAAGCGCTTTTTTATTATGTTTTTTCTCAAAGTAGGCAACTTCTTGCGGTTGTTAGTATATTTCCTTTAACACTGAGATACTTATGTAGTGATTATGACATTATTTAAGAAGCGTGTTTACGTATTCAGTAAGTTATCCAGAATACTGTTTTCCTCTAATGTTTACATAATGTACTCGTACTAACCGAATATTAGTTGTAATTTTAAAGTTTAATTAGACATAATTTGACCGTAACCTACCTACATAATGTATGCCAAACCTCACTGAACTTATTAAATCAAAATTTAACATTTTAGATAACCTAAATCTGAAATAACCGTTAACGACTAATTAATTGTTAGTAATCATTTGTATAGAAAAAAATGTGTAAGGCGAATAGTATAAAAAGTAAATTTAAATCCGCCGTCCATTATCATCACTAACCAAATACATAACTTTGGTCACGACACGATCATTTCAACTTTTGTCCATAAAAATACTTTGAAAAACTATTCTATCAGTAACCAATTAGATATAAAATATGATATGTATTAAAATAAGTTTGCTTGGTCAACCGAAGAATAAGTATTATATTATAAAACCAATAAGTACCTTCAACATACCTACAGCAGACTCTATCAAAAATAAAATAAAAAAATATAGAGTTAAAATAATCTATTGGTTGGCTGAGCAAATGAGAAAGAGACCGTCAAAGGAGAACCTATTTGAAGAAATCGCTGAATAACCATAAGCCTATTCGCTGCGATAGCAACTTGGCCTTTGACATCTCTCGCAGTGGGGGTGGAAACAAATGAAACTTTGGCAGCACCATCGATATGGCCCGGCCAATCAGATAACACCTATACGGCTGTTGAACCAATCAGAAGAAGGCTTATAATGCCATATCGCCAGTGACGCACTAGCTTTGCGGGTCTTTCCCCACTCGCACTGAGATTGTATTATATTACATAGTTGCATGATATTGACCGTGTACATAAGTGATGTCATATCTACTTTAGGAGCTTACTAGCCTTTCGACCCGACTCTGTTCGGATGGGTGACAGGGTGTCGCTGTTTATACTAAGTGGATATCATAATCATACGGAAATACTGGACTCATTTACCACTTTGAAGCCAAATGTTTCAGTTGTCGCATTGTTCTGGATAACTTATAACCACAAAAATGACCCTGAGTTGACTGTAAAATTAGCATTGAGATACCTAAATCAAGGTGTCTGTGATATACGCTTGTAAAAATCGTCCATTGAACCTACGTATGTATAAAAATATACTCTATTGTGTAACACTTTAAAAACCATTTTTGTTCAATTGACGATAGAGCACGATGCCGTTAACTGGTTATATGAAATAAAATATGTTGTTCCCTAAAATAGAACCTAAATGAAACCTAACATTGCGCTCCTAAATCATAACAGTTTACTTTCACACCCACAATAGCCCCGTTATTAATACAGGTTGTATGATAAGATGTTTTTAAAACATAATATAAAATCACTTAACTCGTGTGAGTACACATTTGGTTATTCACGAATGATTAAGTGCACAAAATGCATGTTTTACCTTCAGTACATTTGATAGATAGCCTATTAAAATATTATATTCATTGTAAATTGTTATGGTTATTGAAACACTTTTTGAGCGGCGTCGCTAGGTTAATACGTTAATTTTATTAATTTAGTTACGTGGTAAGCTATTGATTAAACAGATTCTTGTAATAAATTATAAAAATTAGCCAAAAATGGACTGCGCTCATAGTGAAACAAAATGTTAGGGAACTAAAACAATAATTGATTCGCCTACTTTGCATGTGTCACTTCAGTTATGATTATGAATGTTTAACTCATATTATCAAGTTATTATGTATATTGCTGAAATATTTCAAAACTAAATTACTATTCAATTATTTATACACTTATTACGTTTAGTATGCTAGATATATGATGAAGGATAATAAATAATTTTAATTATATTAGTACTGAGTTTTATTTCCCTGTCAGTGTCTAAAATATTATGAACTATCGCAAAAGCGTTCGAAGTACAGAGGTAAGTAACTAGAGATAGAGCGAGATCTTGAACTAACTAATGTAGAGCAGAAGCTATCATACATTACTAACATGCTGCTCTACATAAGTAAGATTCTGCTCTACATTACTCAGATGCTGCTCTAAATTAACTCAATGTTGCTCTACATTAGTTAGGTTCGTCTCTACATTACTGAAATGTTGCTCTACATTTGTTAGGTTCAGCTCTATTTTACCAAGATGCTGCTCTACATTACTTCAATGTTGCTCTACATTACTTCAATGTTGCTCTACATTACTTCAATGTTGCTCTACATTAGTTAGTACATTAGTTAGGTCCGTCTCTACATTACTTAAATGTTGCTCTACATTAGTTAGTTTCGTCTCTACATTACTGAAGTGTTGCTCTACATTGGTTAGGTTCGTCTCTACATTACTTCAATGTTGCTCTACATTACTTCAATGTTGCTCTACATTAGTTAGGTTCGTCTCTACATTACTGAAATTTTGCTCTACATATATACTAATGTAGAGCACCATTTACAGTCGTCGAAATATAAAACGGGCCTCTTACATTTCGACGACTGTACTGTAAGTAATGTGAATCAGCATCTAAGTAATGTAGAGAAGAACCTCACTAATACACAGCAGAATGTAACTAATTTGAGGCAGAACCTAACAAATGCAGATCAGAATTTAACTTATGTAGAGCGTAGATCCTAACTGATAAATAACTGATGTGGTGCATATTCAAAATAACGAGACCTAACTAATGTAAAGCAGAACCTAACTTATGTAGAAGAGGGGAGCCCTAAGCACCTAGGTGCACTCCATATCCTATAATTCTAAAGAGGGGTGCACTCAATATAAGTGGGTTTAACAAGCAGCACATTGGTAGTTGGTCATGCAGGTAGTTAAACAGTTCGGTCCCAAAAAAGTAGAAGTCCTGAAGTTGGAGGTTACCTAATATAGGTAATATATCATTAGAAGTATAGGAAATATGCTGAATTATATCTAGGTACATATTTTATGTTGTTTTAGGCGTATATTGTAACAAAACATGAAATATACTTCAATACGGTGGCGGTGGTGGCTTGTATTATTTATTTAGATCTTGCATTATCTAATCCAACAGTTGAATTAACAGTCACAAAATGCAAATCTATTGAAATCCCTCCAATGTCTGGATTATGAATTCTTTGGTATATAAATTAATCGGAACTACGTAAATAAATTATAAATCAAAATACCTACTTGTAAAATAAATCTATAAACATACACATACGTATTTATAAATAAATGCATTGATCTAATGACACTATAAACAAGTTTAACAGCATCTAAGTTTTTTTGTTAAAATAATCCGTTATCTTTTTACCTATTTTCTTTTTAACTTCTAGTGATGTGTTCATCGACAGAGAATCATCATCATCATCACCATCATTTGCTAAACCGATATCACGCATTTGTTCATCATTCGTTGTCTCGCTCGCACTCGTTACGTTATCTCTACTTTGTCGATTTTTATCTAACTTGGGTATATTTACTGGTCTATCTACTGGTGTGCCAAGATACCTTTTTTGTGGACTTTTAAAATTCAGCTTACCGCTTTCTTCATCTAGTTTTTCCATCTCCTCAAATAGTCTCGATGTATTATTAGAATTATTGCTACCGTGTTTACTGTTGTCATTCTGTGCTGCCTTTGCATCAGCATGGTCTACAGATTGGCTTTTACTATTACTGTTGCCTTTCTCTGTTTTTTCTTCTGACGCGGCGGATGTTTCTTCGTTGAAACTGTCATCAAAGTCTTGTGAAAACAAATCCGGGGAATTATTCGCTTCTCCTTCATTTGTATCTGATGTGACGCTCTGAAAATTTATATGAAATCTTATGTCACTTATTACAGTAAGTAGTACAATAATTATTATAATGGTAAACAAGGTATTTCTAAAGTAGGTAAGCAACCACACCACTACTTTTGCAACACCCTGTATCATTGAATTTAAATAAAATTACATACTAAACCGGACTTCATCAATAAGACAAAATCAAGTCATAATAACTTATGAAGGCAGCATCTCCTGGTACTTACAATATCCATAGCTACGGGAGTGGTCGGGGCCGCCGCCTGGGCTTTGTCCAATAACTTTTGTTTTATAAACGGATACAGCTTAGACTTCCTCACATCCGTCAGTGAAAACATCATTATCATCTTATAAAGTTGTCCTGCAAAAGATCATTTTGTTCTTTAGGTTTAGGAAATTTGGATGGAGTTTACATTGCATGTGTAAAAGCTATAATTACCAACTGTGACGTTATGTTGCGATAGCAAATCGTAAATATAAATGAGGTCATCCCTTAATCGCAGATCGTTGAATGTGTAATACGCCACAGGCCTGGAAAGAGAACATAAACTTGTATTATGTTTATGTTTAATTTTCTGAATAAAGTATTTCCTTGTAAATTTCAAGGGGTGCGTATTGCGACGTATAAAAACGAAATGTATAATCTCACATTAATAACGTTCACAACATATAATGAACGTTACGTATAACAACAAAATCTATATTTTCATAAGGTATAAGATTCAATTGGTATAACGTACATTTCATATAATATCAAAATAACTAACACTCACGAGGATTAATATCAATTCGTATAACATCCATTACGTATATCATTTTGTATAAAGTTCTTCTCGTAACACATAATCTGTGTTTAATTACCCAACGCCGTCAAACCCCCTAGCACCAAAACCTAAAGATAGATGCGACGACGAGCAAAGCGAGGAGGAGCGTGTTAGGTGCACATGTTCGTCGAAACCAAAGCGGAGCGCAGCGAAGCGGAGCGGAGCGTCTCCCAACATAGCTTCAATAATAATAGCGCTGTGAAAACCCCTAGTACCAAAACCTAAAGATAGGTGCGACGACGAGCAAAGCGAGGAGGAGCGTGTTAGGTGCACATGTTCGTCGAAACCAAAGCGGAGCGTAGCGAAGCGGAGCGGAGCGTCTCCCAACATAGCTTCAATAATAATAGCGCTGTGAAAACCCCTAGTACCAAAACCTAAAGATAGGTGCGACGACGAGCAAAGCGAGGAGGAGCGTGTTAGGTGCACATGTTCGTCGAAACCAAAGCGGAGCGCAGCGAAGCGGAGCGGAGCGTCTCCCAACATAGCTTCAATAATAATAGCGCTGTGAAAACCCCTAGTACCAAAACCTAAAGATAGGTGCGACGACGAGCAAAGCGAGGAGGAGCGTGTTAGGTGCACATGTTCGTCGAAACCAAAGCGGAGCGTCTCCCAACATAGCTTCAATAATAATAGCGCTGTGAAAAACCCTAGTACCAAAACCTAAAGATAGGTGCGACGACGAGCAAAGCGAGGAGGAGCGGTAATAGGTGCACATGTCCGTTAAAAGCAAAGCGGAGCGTCTCCCAACATAGCTCCAATAATAATATTTTTTTGTTCATTACACATAATGATATTATATCCGTTGAATAATATATATTAAAAACGTTATATATTATGAACGTTATACATTTTAATCGATATATCAATTGAAATTATACGTTTTGAACGTTATTCTTGACGAAATTATGTATTTAGTAATTATACCTTCCGTTTGTTATACACAGTGAACGTTATACTTAATAAATTTATATAATATGGGCGTATACCTTGTCAATGTTATACTATTCGTTTTTATACCTCGTATTACTTACCCAATTTCAAGTGCACCAAAATGGTCCATCGCCACACTCTGAACTCAGCGACTAAAAACTAATATACCTACCTAGCTTCTCATCACCCTAATCCAGCTCTAGTATTTGTCACCAAAAAGCTACTAAAACGACACAGCTAGATGTTTTTCATATGGAAATTCGGACATCTTAATAATCCGCCAAGCGCCTGAAGGGATAAGCGAGGGTGTTCCGTTCTTACCCGACTACGGCGAAGCAAATAGGAGGGTTATGATTTTGACCGGTATGTACATACCGGTCGGTGGCCTGCGCCTAAAAGTATAAAGGCGGAATTTTAAAATAGCGATCTCAAGCTCACATGCTGCTCAAGCACATCCACATTTATAAACACCACAGCTACACACATCACACACAACACGTCCCCGGATTTATAACAGATGTAGCTGGTCCCTTCATCATCAATTATCGCTATTTTAAAAACTCCACCTGTATACTTTAAGGCGCAGGCCACCGTACACTGTACAGTCAGCTGCATAAATAGCTATACACTTTTGAACCTTGTTAAACTCACAATCTGACAATTCATTCATTCAAATATTGACGGTTTGTTAATAAGTTACTTTGACATAGAATAACGAATACTAATGCAGCTGACCATATATGTATGTATGTATGTATTTACCTCCTAGCCTCACTAGCCGCCATGACCTGCAGGAGGCTCTTGAGGTCGGCGCTGCCCCCGAAGGCTCCACAGCCCCAGTTGCCAGTAGCCACGCCCGGGTAGTGGAGAGGGCTCTTGTCTTCTTCGGAAGTGCAGATTGACATGCCTACCCACGCCTGTGGGTGGAGATACAGAGATATTTTATGTTATTGGCGTGAGAGTGGAAATTTATCACGTACAATACAACTTATATTAAGGATATAATACAAAAAACCACTTATAAACTTAAAAAGACAGCACAAAAAGGCGGCCTTAATGAAATAAATATTTCTACCAGACAACCTTAAATCAACAACCTTGTATCAGATATGAAGGAGGCTTGTGGTTGTTGATGATGATGATGATGATGATGATGATGGATGATGTCAATCGGGATGAAATATGTATAATAAATAATATAAATATTGTTTTCTAGATGTGTTTCACGTATTTTGCTTTAGCTTTAAAACCTATGTTAATTAATTTACAATTACCTTATTCATCTCTCTAACGATATGTTCCCTCCGGTACTCATGTGCCTTGTTGTTGAACGGCAGAGCGTCGATCGCGAGCACGGCGCAGCGACGACGACCGGACGAGTCGAAGGGCACATCTAGAGATGCAAACATAAGACAATGGTAGAGAAGAAAGCTTTATTGTTGATATCGCTAGCAGTAGAGATGAGGCTGTGCCTTGGTCAATCATCCATGATAACCAAATAAAATATCTGATTCGATAGGCCAACGCCGAAGACAGGATATTTTAATTAATCTAATATGTGTTGAAATAAATATACCATCTTAAATCTATAATAGCATTAATAACACTAACCATCCACAAAGTTGCCTGCCCATTTGAAGGAATTCCCATAGCCAGAATACTTGCTGTATCTTTCGCAACCTAAAAATGAAAATAAAAAATTAACGGAGCTAAAAACAGTCCTAACAACCTGTTTATTCAAATGCAAACGTCTATAATAAGATCATATTTTTACCAATCATCAATAAAGCTTCGTTCGGTCGCAGAGTTTCAGTAAACAGCATAGAAGCCATTAGCTCCGGGCAGATAACAAATCTTATCTCCTCTTGTACACAGCCGTAGTTTAGCACTCCACCTCCAAGGTACCTGCAATTTTCATAGTTGAATGAGTGAAAATAAATACTTTGCTTTGTTAATAAACCTAGATTAGAGGATCCATCAACATTAGAGGACAAATTCCGAAGAGCGCAACAACAATCTGACCTAAGCCTACCAGTTCCAGGCATTTTTTTCGAACTAAAATCAGCAGACTATGAATAACAATTATTCCTAGGGCAGAGAGTTATATTTTTCTTTATCTGTAACTGTAAGGCATTGTGTTAGCCACATATAATAAATTAAAAATTCTAGGCTTGCAGTTCTAGGCTTCAAACTCACTTGTTAGCAAAATCAACCTGCATCAGTCCAACCCCATCATCCTCAATAGTCCCGGAGCTATTGACATGTAGCGGTGTCTGTGCAATGAGCTTAATGGACTCGGCCCAGTCTGGGCACTGTCTGGGGGGCACGGAGCGACGGATGAATGTCATCACTCCTGTGGGGACTGCGCTGGAAATTATAGCTTATGTAAATGTGTTGGCATAATCTGAAATTTTGGTTACATGAAAAGGTTAAAAAGGAAAACAAAGGATATGACCTCATAAAATAATGTCGGTATGATTTAAGATACAATTTTCGTAAAGCATGTAATATACTCCCAAAACAATACAAATAACGAAAAAAGGATTCAAGCCTCATACAATCTCTGTAGAAATCCCTATACATTATATTATTATTTTTTTTTTTTTTAAATCTTTATTAATTTAAAAGGGCTTGGTACACAAGTGACCATGTCACCCTCATTATTACACACACTTAATTAAGCTTATCTATTTGAATTAAATCTAGCACTTAAACCAAAATTGACAATTTTATACAGTATTTTAGCCTTATCAGAGTTTGGTCGTGCTAAAATGCTATTACAGCCACCAGTTACTTGTAAACTATTATCAATATACAATTGTTCTCTTACACTACAATTACGTACACATTCTACAATAATATGGTAAACGTCTTCAATCACACCGCACTCTGTGCAATTAGGAGAGTCAACTTTTTTCATCAGGAATGCGAACTTATTTAACGGTATATGCCCAGATCTTAATCGCAAAGCTGTAACAATATCTCTTCTTGTTAACTCTGATGTATCAAACCATGGTGAGTGAGTAGGGTGTGATTGAATAGTTCGGTACCAAATGCCCAAAGTTTGCGACCGTTCATCGAAATATTCCTTCCACATATCATAACATTTTAATTTAATTTTGGGTAGCAGGTCCGTGTAAAAAGGTAAGGTTTGTGTGGGGATTCCATCTGTAATGGCTACATTCGCTAAGCGATCGGCTTCTTCATTTCCAAGTATGCCTATATGTGATGGGATCCATTGAAGAACAATGGTTTTATTAGATTTTGCAAATTTTAAAAGCATATCTAAAATTGTGTAGCCTATCGGTGAACCTCTACTACTAGAGGTACATCGAGCCACATGCTGAAGCGCACTCTTTGAGTCAGTCAAGATAACAAATTTGTTTTTATCCAAACTAAAGCAGTAAGACATGGCTTCCGCTATCGCCAGTAGTTCAACAAACATTATTGAAAGGTTAGACGTAATTTTGAATTTGCCGTGAACATTAGCCTGACTATCAAAGAATGCTGCCCCGATACCATCACCACTCTTCGAGCCATCTGTAAAGATCCTATAAAAATTAGGGTAGTTTTCGGTTAGGTATACACTACACTTTTCATATAGCTCAGAGGATTTGTATCTTCTCTTTGATTTATCTACACTTTCGATTGAATGAACCACAATATTAGACAAATCGATGTTGCTAACCCAAGTCTCCAGTGTGAACATCTCGAGTATATCACAAGCTTGAACCGGGGTATCCTTAATATGATTATAAACATCCACCAATAGAATAGGTTTTTTATTTCTCCAGTACCTGTTAGATTCGCATAAAGTAGCTAACTCAGTAATTTTGTTTAAAATAGCGTTGTTTTGGAAGGACCTGGCCTTTATGATATACTTGCTAGCTAAATAGCGGCGACGGATCATGAGTGGTTGCAGGGAAAGCTCACTCTCCATTACATATATGGGGGTGGATCTTATAAAGCTTCCTATCACTCTCATTACGCAATTCTGGAGTTTGTCTAACTTATTTAAATGGTTTTTAACTGCAGTATCATAAAGGAAGCTACCGTAATCGAGGCGACTGCGAATTAAAGCTATGTATAATCTCCTGAGATGTTTGGGGTGGACTCCCCATCTTGTATTACCCAGTACTTTAAAGATGTTTATAAAGGCAGAAGACTTTTCATACATCTCGTTTATGTGTTTACCCCATTTTAGTGAACTGTCGAGCCATAGTCCTAAGTATTTGACTGATTGTACCTGTTTTATATTGTGACCATTCAATTCTATTATATGATTATATCGTCTGAATCCTCTACTGAATAAACACACGCATGTTTTACGAGATGATATGTCTAAGGCGAGTCGTGATATTAGATTAGATATAGTATACAGTGATGTTTGAATATTATCCACTGCATTCAGACTATGTTTGGCTGATGTGTAAATGACAAAGTCATCCGCATACTGTGAGATGTTCACACTGGTAATCAAGTGACAGATATTGTATGTAGCAATATTAAATAGGATGGGAGATAGAGGATCACCCTGGGCCAGACCCATTGCTGTGCATCTTGAAATGTATTTACCATCTGCAGTAGTTATAGATAGATCTCTGAAATTTAAAAATTCAAATATGTATCGACAAATGCCTCTCCCAAGACAGAGCCTATCCAGAGTTTGCACTAGATTAACTATATCAACGTTGTTATATGCGCTATCAATATCAATGAAACAAGCCACAGTAACATCATTTTTGGCGAAGCTCAATTGGATGTTTGAAACAAGTTCAGCTAGACTATCTAGGCAAGATCTAGTTTTTCTGAATCCTACCATTTTTCTGGAGAATACGCTCTTTTGTTCGAGAAACCATTCAATACGATTTTTAAGTATAGAGTGAAATATTTTACATAGGCATGACATAAGAGCAATGGGTCTGAATGCAGGGTTTGTACTAGATCCGCCACTCTTCGGGATAGCTACTAGTTTGACCTTCCTCCACTGATATGGAACAAAGCCAAGTGTTAGGAATTTACTATAGAGTTCGATCAAAGCTTGCTTACCCACCGTAGGAATGTTCATTATCATCGAGAAAGAGATGCCATCATCCCCTGGGGCCGTGTCTTTGCATTTAATGCAGTGTTCTAATTCAGTTAGTGTTATCTGAGAATCTAAAATGTCATTAATAGAATCAAAGGACGGAGTACTAGGGCTAACATAATCCGGGCACAAACCTCGCATCATTTTCTCGGCATCTTTAAAGTCAATTTGGGCTCTTGGTTGACGATATCCCTTAAGCCAACGCATTCGTCTCCACATTTCACTAGCACTAATATTTTTATCAACACTGCTACAAAATTCTTGCCAGGCTTTGTTTCGAGCTTTACGTATCATACGTTGAGCAGAGGAGACTTTAAGTTGTAGCTGTTCTAGATTAAGAGGGGTAGGATTTCGTCTAAAACTAGCTAAGGCTAAACGGCGTTCCGCTACTGCTTTCGAGATGTCTGCATTCCAATAAGGCTTAGGTTTAAAATCCTGTACACGGAGGGGACTGTTACAAATTTTGATTTTAGGAATATTTTCATCAGCAGCCTCTACCAAAATATCTAAAAAGCTATTATAATCTAATTGTATATCATTTCCTAAGCAGAAACGGTTGGAAAAACTATCTTGAAGCTTTAAACTATATGATTTCCAATCTGCTTTTTTAAAGTTCCACTTGCTTGAATTATTTGTTGTATGTGCTATATTTGACGAAAACTTTATTATCAAGTGATCACTACCAAAGTTTTCATTCATCACTTTCCAGTTAAATTTTAGAGCTATGTCTGCTGATACAAAAGTAATGTCTGGAGAGCTTTTTTGAAGTCGACCATTAACAAGTTTAATGCGAGTTGGGGAACTGTCATTGAGCGAAACAAAGTTATTATCCATGAGACAATCAAATATATGTGTCCCTCTGGAATCCGTTCTATTAGACCAGTTAGAATGGTGGGCATTAAAATCGCCCGCAATTATGCTTCTACTCGAGTATTCTGAAAATATGTTATCCCAATCGTGGCGAGTAGTATGAATAGTAGACGGACAGTAGATGGAGACTACGTTTTCAACGAAGTCGCAATTGAACAGTTTAACTTGAACTATCTGAATACCAGAATTTATTGGTCTAAAGGTTCGAGATTGGCATTTTATAGAAGAGTGAATTACTAGTGCCACTCCACCGTAGGAGTCTATTCTATCCTGTCGAAATATATTATAGCCGCTAATACTTAAGAAACTTTCTGGCTCTAACCACGTTTCTGATAGAATACAGATGTGCACCTTTTCATGAGATAATAACAGTTCTAATTCTTTTAATTTCGGGCGCAAACTTTGGGCATTCCATTGCATAAAATTAAGTACATTGAATTTAGCCATTAAGAATTTACAAATACAGTTTTAAGCCATGGTATAGTTGATATAAAATCTACGGAAGCACACATGATGTATTCAAAGGCGTGTTTTATGCATAACTTAATTTTTTCTTCCCAAGTACAGCCTCTCATGAATATAGCGTTTTTAAGTTTTAATAGTAAGTCCACGAAGCTGCCTCCTTCCTTACGAGATTGTTTATCTACTCTTTCCGTATCCTCCCGCTGAGGGCTAGAATCGATGGAATCAGCCGATGAGAATTCGGCGTCAACGCCATCCCACCATACATTTTCTTTCCTACTCCGTTTTCTATATTTTCTCTTCTTCGTATTCTTATCGTCAGTATTAGAACGGTGCAAACCCCGGGTGGTCGTACTATCGGTTATGTCTACCGGAGCCTCCTCTACAGCCTGTTGCACCGATCTATGCGAACTATGTTCTGTGACTTGGGCGTAGGTGCGAGCACCGTTCATTATAGTCGCAACGTGAGTTTTCTCCACAGAAATAGGCTCCTCCTCTTCGCGTACATTTGTAGGTATGGGTGATGGAGGGACATAAATAGTTAGCGCTTTTCGGTATGAACAGTTAAACTCTGCCATAATTTCACGCATTTTTTTTTTCCTTAACAAACAAAGGACATGTACGTGATAAGGCCATGTGGGCGCCTCCGCAATTAACACACCTAAATTTTGTGGTTTCACAGTTCGGATGATTTTTACCACACTTAGGACATCTGAGCCTTGTGGGACATACTCTGATCGTGTGTCCATATTTCCAACACTTTGAGCATTGTGTAACAGGGAAAATGTAGGGTTCCACATTTACTCTTACGTCGTGGGATTTAATATACTTTGGCAAAGAAGAGCCGCTAAAACATACCTGCACCACTTCTGTCAGTTCAAACTCGTTTGTTTCAAAGTTGCGCCTTTTTTGTCTTCTAACACCTAAGATGGGAATATCGCAGCTAATGTTTTGTAGCACCTCATCATCGGACAGGTCAAGGTCTATATCCCTGATTATGCCATAAGATTTGTCAACATCCATGGTTTTCTGACAGCGGAATCCTTTCTCAATTAATGCTTGGCAGGCCAATAATTTGTCAGCACTTTTATCATCCTTCAATTGTATCAAAACTTTGTATGCATTAATGTATTTCACCCTCATAACATCAGTAATACCCTCCGCTTTCAGTAGTCGGGCCAATGAAATTTGTTTGGGTAACTTATCTTTCGAAATAATACTTACTTCGATCTTTTCTTGTGGTATAATCAACTCGCTATCATTACTGTCTACTCGTGCTTGCCGCTTACCTCTCCGCCCCACAATGGTCCACACTTCATTTGGATCCATTTCACGACTCCGCTTCTCGGGACGAGTTTCGCAACCGCTCTGAGTCATCGCCTCCGCCGCCAACGATTCATGTGTAAAAACAACCCCGCTATTATTCACCTCTAAACTTGTATTATCAACACACCCGTCAGAAAACTCCAAATCCGAGCATGGTTTATCGCTATCCATATCGATTCACCCAATATAGAATCAGCATAGTAAATAATATTATGATATTTAAAACTACGCGCACGACAAAAGAATTGGCTACACAGAGAACCAGTTTATGCGTCAAGCACCAACGAGCGCGCTGTGTTCACTGATGCATTATATTATTATGTTACCTAATTTAAATGAGAAATAATATCACCTTTTGTGCACACTCTTCTGAAGTAGTGGCATAAACATTTCAGTTTCTCAAAAGTTGAGTCTGACCCAGTAGTTTCATATAATCTGAAAAAAAACAACATTATTTTTATATATTCAATAAAATTAACATGGTTGATGTATGAAATAAAAAGGTGTAATTACGTTGAAAAGTTGATCCTGGGATAAGAAGAGTATTCACAGTCTGTCTTGCTGGAGTTCCTTCGTGGAAATGTGCAGAAGAATGAATTTGCTAATAAACTAGCTATTTGCTGCTGTGAAAGAGATATCGCCCGATTCTTGTGCTGTCTGAAAATATCAAAAAAATTAAATAAGAGTTTTGAACTGTTTTGAAAATTTTGTCAAAGTACAGTGGCCTGTGCCGCGTGTTTTGAAACTATACAAGGCCAGAACGCACCCATAGTGTACTAGCACTGTATACTTTCAAGTGAAAAAAAATAATATCTTACTTGAAAATATACACGATTTGTGCGTACTAATCGCGTATACTTTCAAGTTGGGATTTACTGAATCGTTCTTGAAAATATACATTGCTATTACGCACATTGCTTGATTGGCGTACTTGTCGCATATAATTTATATCTACATGCTGATTTTGATTTACTTAACTATTTCGGTAAATACATGACTACAATTTACTTGGTCTGTCTGTCATAGACCTATAGAATGTTAATAAATAAAGATGAGCAAGCTCTAATTTGATTGATAAATTGATAATTATAGCAATAATACTTGCAAGTAAGAATACTAATATATTATCCTAATCCTAACTAATATTATAAATGCGAAAGTAACTGTGTCTGTCTGTCTGTCTGTCTGTTACTCTTTCACGCCAAAACTACTGAACGGATTTGAATGAAATTTGGTATACATACGGTCTAGACCCTGGGAAAGAACATAGGCTACTTGTTATCCCGGAATTCCCACGGGAAAACTTTTTAAGGCGAAGCGAAGCGCGCGGGAACAGCTGGTTATTTATATGAATTAAGAGTAATACCTACTACACTCACGAGCAATGAAAAAGTTCCAGTGACGATAGTTCCTGAACGTAAAAGACTAGCTTAATGACGCCGTCGCCGTCGGCAATATATTAAAGTAAATTTAACAGCGCATCAAAATATTATAGGTAACCAACTAAAAACGAAAATTTTGATCAAATCCTAAATTAAATGTTTAAAAAAAATTGTGGTCATGTGGTGTTGAGTATTTACTACTTGGACTTATTCATTGCTCGTAAGTGTAGAAGGAGTAGGTATTACCCTATAGACCTGTTACATACATACTTTTCATCAAGTTTTGAATTGACCGTAATTGTATTTTATGAATTGTTCTACACCCTCTTCTGAGATAATTTTTACTATTAACAACAGTTCTACACTTTAATTTAAATCAATTTACTTTTTAACTGTACGATGTAAACAAAAAACACGTTACGAAAACAATGCCAAGTGCGGAATGATGATACAATGTTTAGAAAGCAATAGACTTATTACTACTTCGCATGAAAGAAAGAGAGAGCAACAATTCAAAAGGGCTACCTGGTAACTAATCACGTATAGTTTCAAGTGCTCGCATTGCCGCTTGGCACTTGAAAATATACACGATTAGTACGCAGTGGTAACTGCTGCAGTATATTTTCAAGCCATAATTTTGGCCCAACTTACTTGAAAATATACGCGATTAGTGCGTAATGGCCTTGTATACTTTCAAGTAAATCATGGCGCTATTTTAATTTGAAAATATACGCGAGTAGTCCCAACCTCTGCGTTCTGGCCTTGTATAGTTTCAAAACACGCGCCTGTGCCTAAAAGTATCCAGGCGGAGTTTTTAAAATAGCGATCTCAAGCTCACATGCTGCTCAAGCACATCCACATAAACATCACTGCTACACACATCACACACAACACGTCCCCAGATTTATAACAGATGTGGCTGGTCCCTTCATCATCAGGGATTGCTATTTTAAAAACTCCGCCCATATACTTTTAGGCGCAGGCCACCGTACTTAAGGAATTATTTTATTATAAAAAAAAAAAACCAATTCAACCAATCAGTCTCTGAGTATTGATATTTATTTATTGCAAAAGTAGTTGTGTTATTCTTTCTCCTCCAAATACTGTGGCTGACTCCAGCCACTTTCAGTATAGAAAGCAGTAATGCATACTATTTATGAATTATGAACAGCTTTATGTGTTACTAGGTAATAAGAACTTACTTTAACAAAGGTATTGGTGCCTGTATAATGTGTGGCAGTGCTAATGCAAGCTTTACTATCTCTGGAAGTGTTATAGTGAAGAAGTAATCTGTTTCTTCTGGGTCCAAATACTGTAAAACAAGGGTTACAACAATATAAAAAGGTAAAATCCCTGAAATTCAGTAGTTCTTTTTTTCAAATACCTACAACTAACTCCATGAGCCTATTAAAATTTAGTAAATAGATACTCACATTATTAAAAAACTCATGCAAGCCGCGGAATGTCATTACATGCTTCAATTTGGAGTTGTAGCTAAGGATTGCGGCTGCCAGGTCATGGCTGTTCTCAATGTTGTCTTGAAGTGCCTCCTCAATCATTTCCCATCTTTTCTTTAGTTTATCTTCACCATTTAGCTAGAAAAAAACAGGAGTTAAAGTAGAGGTCATCTTGAGGTCTTAACTCTCCAAAAACTATTACTACAGCAGATATAAAATATGTGGAGGATACACTGAGGAATTTTTCATAAAGATTAATAGGGTATAACCATTATTTCATGAATAATAAAATCACTTTTAAATTTGTCCAATAGGATTCTTAAAATTTAATTACCTTGTATGGATACAAACTGTGCGGAGAGCAGGGCATTCTAACATAGTCATGATCCCATTTATCTTCACCTCTCTGTGGAGTGGGGACCTGATCACCAGCCCCGCTACTATTTGTAGGAATATGGTACAACACAGTATGGTTATACGCCGGTGAAATGAGCGGGAACTCAGGCGCGCCCCACGGCCCCTCCGACCCATACATCGCAGTTATAGGCACTCCACGCCACGACACTCCTCCGTCACTCATTGTTCTGGCTCCAAAAGTTTTTAGTGTCGTCCGAAATACAGGAAAAGACATGCAGTTTCTATGAAAGAAATATCACTGGATTATGTGGGTAGGAACTGAACACATATTTTTGTAGCAATTAAACTAAAGTAGCGGCGTTTAGATTTGAAGTTATTGAATTGAAAATATTTATATATTTCTGTACCTAGTTTATTTACAAGCTTCAAAGTAAATAAGTGTAAATAAATAAGCCATTTGCCGCGACGTGAAATCAAGTGAATGAAATGTCAGTTATGTCAGAGACAGATGTCAGATGTCATTTTATTCTGTGAGATTGTGTGATGGTGCGTACCGGCCCAACGAACGCCCAACGATGGATATTTTATCGTTCGCTAGCGTTGGCTTCGCACGCTCGTTGGAGTTCGTTAATACGTCCAAATCAAGTCCAAATACATTTCGAACGAACGTTCGTTGGCACTTGATTCCGGTTTATTTTTCTCTTTCATCCATCTACACTCTTCGCTCTCTTGCTTCAACTGAGCGTTAGTTCGTTGGCCTTCGGCGACCGTCCAAAAAGAGTTCAACTAGCTCGATTTCTTTGATGTTACCGCCACGCTTCGGATCGCCGGCACACGCCAACGATCGATCGTCGCTAAGCCGAAGGTTTTACAGTCAGTAGACCCAGTATTACCACAGTTGACGGATTTTTTAATAGCGTTTGTCTATGGTGTAAAATTTCTCATTAGTTTCTACTCTTTCTTGCCAGGCTGTAAGTATAAGAACAGCCGCATGGGAAATTTCCCGGAAATTGTGAAGGCTCTTATCCCAACACTAAATTAAAAAAAATATATGTCAAAATAAAAATGATAAAAATGCTAAAGGAAGGACGCGGTAGTGTAAATTTTATTTGTTTTTAAATTAAAATTGTGTTGAAATAATAAACTAAAATGAATTTAGAGCTACTTGGTAAGTAGTTATATTGTGCATAATTATTTAAATGTATTCACTTAAATAATAATATCTGGAAAAAATATAGTTTCCATTCCTACAAATTTCCTTTTAATATGTTTCAGAATCTTTTGGCCAAAACTATCCTGAGGTAAGTGTTCCTCGTCCCCATTATCTGTATTTGTATAAAATATAGTACCTATATCAAAATAAATTTAATCAAGTATTTCAAAACTTCTGTAAACATAGTAACTGTCTTTAAAAATATTTTTATGTCTTACATTAAAGCAATGACCCCCTAATGTCTGTTTCCTCGGCTTCCTGATGCCTTATTTATTTATTTATTTCTTGGAAAACAACCAACATACTTTTGAGCCTTCCTCCTTAGAACCTACCTATAGGTCACCCATTCTTTAAGATGTATATTACCCTGTCTTACTGCTTCATTAATTTTATGACTGATTAATTGCAGGAATTTGATGGTACTCTGGACTCCATATCCCTGGCCGCCACATGTGCATTTAATAGGCGAGGAACTCTTCTAGCGGTTGGGTGTAATGATGGCAGGATTTTCATATGGGACTTCTTAACAAGAGGCATTGCCAAATCTATATCAGCCCATGTTTACCCTGTTTGCAGTCTCAGTTGGTCAAGAAATTGTCAAAAGGTATGTTGATAATAAATTATCAATAAGACACAAATTATAATATAAGATACTAAGAAGTAACACTGATTAGAGAGAGAATATAACTGTAAAGTTAGCTTTACCCATTGGAGGCCCAACATATTAAATTTTCATCATCAGTAGTCCATAGTCATAGTTTAGAACAGGGATTGCCAAGAAAAAAAGACTCCAATATTATAGAACTAAATTTCTTGAATTTTATTATGTCTTTCTCTAGATATAACCTAACCACCATTTGATGATTGGTCATTTGACACAGTCAATGTAACACCCTGTATAATCATTGTTTGAACATCACTTTTCAGTTATTATCAGCAGCAACAGACCACAATGTGTGCATATGGGATGTGTTGACCGGTGAATGTGAACAACGGTACAGGTTTCCAACGGCCATCCTGAGAGTACAGTTTGACCCTAGAAATGACAAGCGATTCCTTGTGTGTCCCATGAGACATGCGGCCCTGCTGGTTGATACTGACGGTGATCACAAAATACTACCCATTGATGAAGATGTAAGTTATATCAATTAACTCTTGTAGACATAATGTAATGCATGCTTTATTTTTAATCTCTTTGAAGTTATAATAGGCACACTTAGATTTGTATTTAACAAGTTGCAGAGGGGGATTTCAGCTTTTACTAACATTCATAAAATGTTAAGATTCAGGTAAATGTAATACTTCTATTAGTTATGGTGTGGTTTACCAAAAGTGTTTTTATATTTTTCAGGGAGATATAAATGTCATAGCATCATTTGACCGACGCGGGGACTATGTCTATACAGGAAATGCAAAGGGAAAGATATTGATTCTGCAGTCTCAAACCTTAGAAATTAAAGCTAGTTTTAAAATAACTGTAGGAACATCAAGTACTACTGGTATCAAGAGCATAGAGTTTGCTAGAAGAGGAGAGTAAGTTAAAAACTGTACTTGGTACATAACATAACTCTATGTAAAGTAACTACCAATGTAGGTAAATCCACCTTTGAAGCATTCCAGATTTGTTTTATATGTCTTCCTTTGTACGATTAAAGAATATAATCACATTTAAGTACTTACTGATACTTTTTATTTCAGTTGCTTCCTTGTAAACACATCAGACAGAGTAATAAGAGTGTATGACTCTAAAAGTACAATCAAATGTGGAATAAATGGAGAACCAGAGCCTATACAGAAACTGCAAGATCTTGTCAACAAGTGAGTACATTTGTAGCTCTAAAATTGATACACAGATTTTATAGACTCATTGGCCTAAGCGTACTGTTATCGTCATCATTAGCTAACAACTGTTCACTGCAAGACATAGGCAATTTCCCACAATGTATACATCCATTACTAGCTATATACCAAGGTCCCATGCAACGGCTGCTTATTTGTGGACTCCACTCAACTCTTCTACCCCCCACTTACTCCCACTTCAGCTTGTCATAGCCTAGTGAAAAGAAAAATGGTTTCCAATGGCATATCTCTAAATGTTGATGTATGTAACAAGTGTATCATTTGTTGGTCTTAAAATAAATAAATAAATAAAGTTAAAATACGAAATGTTTATTATTAATCCAAATTTTTAGGTCTTAACACCTTCTACCTAAAATCTTTTCTATCATAAATAAAACTAACCTTACCATTCAATCTACCAGGACAACATGGAAGAAGTGTTGTTTCTCCGGCGACGGAGAGTACATCTGCGCCGGGTCGGCGCGCCAGCACGCTCTGTACATATGGGAGAAGTCCATAGGGAACTTGGTGAAGATCCTACACGGGACTAAAGGAGAGCTGCTGTTGGACGTGGTGTGGCATCCGATACGGCCGATTATTGCTAGTATTAGTGCTGGTGAGTGGTTTTGGTTACATGTCTGAAATAAAAATGGTTTCTGGCATATTGACATACGGTGAGACTTACATAATATAATTCCGCATGATAAATGCGAATGATATTGTGGATATTTCTAAACAGATGAAGAGATAAATATTTTTTAGTTACATAGATAGAATACGCTTTATTTGCATACCAACAAAGAATCATATGAATAACAAATTACAACTTAATTATTAATTTAGATAAATTAAGAGTCAATAATAAATAATTAGGTCATGTTAATTTCAACATAATATGTACTTTTAGAGGACTAGTAATAAAACTTATCCTGTGAAATTCTTACGACCCCTTGTTTACTGGTATCATGACTTTTCCCCAGGCGTGGTATCAATCTGGGCACAGAACCAAGTAGAAAACTGGTCGGCCTTCGCTCCGGACTTCAAGGAGCTGGATGAAAACGTGGAGTATGAAGAACGAGAGAGCGAGTTCGACGTTGAAGATGAAGACAGGAGCGTGGACCAGAGCGGGGAGAGTAGGCATGATGAGGAAGTTGAGGTTAGTCTGTCACAGTGTCAATAGTAAAGTGGGATACGAGTGCGGAAAGTGGGGTTTTAAAGTCGATGTGATCCACACACTGCCCCGCATCACGTTGGATCTTGCGTGTGAACTCACCTTACCTACGCTCGTACAGACAGGAAAATAATCGTTCAGGTTTTTTACGAACTCTGATCAATATTTTTTACATCCAATGCAAAAATAACATGTTTATATGAAAAATCGCTTAGCTCTAATTCATCATTAGAGCATGTTCCGATTCAGCTCATTAGCTGTCCATAATCAAGAGCGCCCGGTCACAAGTAGCATCCCACTTCCCATTCCCACACGCACTCAATCCGTGCATCTCTTTTCGTATAAACCCCCCATTACCCTTACTCTAACACCCTGTATACAACCCGGCAGGTGGACGTGACCTCATGCGAGGCGGTGGCGGCGTTCTGCAGCTCGGATGAGGAAGGCGAAGATGATAACACGCTGCTCTTCCTGCCTATTGCGCCCGAGATCGAGGATCCAGAGGTATGGAAGTTCAGGCTCAGAAGTTGCTATTGCGCCTGGCTGCCATTGTTCACCTCATGCAGTGATCATCATTTAGACAATTATAAAAAAACATTGAGAATTCCAGGATTTAAAAAATAGCCTGTGTTTAGCATTAATACTGACTCGAATGGTCCCCCAACAAGAACTAGGCCAGCGTAGTGGACCAGGTCTAGAACCCTTCCTTCATTGGAAAACCGAGCCCCAACAGTGAGGACGTAATGGGTTGTGATGATGACTGACCAGAGCATCCACATCACTCTATTCTCGGTCTACCCTATCCAACCATAACATGGTCTACAGACAGATATTCGCATTGTAGGTATTTCTATGATTTTAAATGCAAGTATTTATTTTTCAGGACGGATGGGCGGCCACCCAAGAGACGGTGACTCCGACTGAGACGCCGGAGAAACTGGAGCCCGCGGCGAAGCGACCCAAGAGCAAGACTTACGACATCACACTCAAAATACCTCCTCCAGGTGTGTACCTACTTTGTGTTCGGTGAAAAGATTATTTAGGTATGCGGTGATATAAGTAGGTACATTATTTTCAAAAGGACATTTTTTTTGCACCTATAAACTGTAAAAAATACTTGTAAGTCGGGTTGTTCCGCCAAGTAGATTCAGATTTCGAAGATTTATTTTTTTATAAAATTGAAACCTAGCCATTAGTGAAGTACCTACATTTTGTGAAGATCAGTCCTATGAACTTTATCAAGCTTTTATAACTCCACAAACATAAAATACGATGAATACTATTTTATATGAATACCTTTTCCTCAGAGCAAACAATGTCGTTTGGAGGAAAAAAACCAGCGGCAGGCAGCAAGAAAGTGACGGGACGACCGCGCAAGTGAAACTGTAGTGTGAATAGTAATTATGTTTAAGATATACAGTAAATAGAATATGAATTAACGTTAAGTTATAATAAACGATTTTACAGTGAACTTACCTATATTTTTCACATTTTGATACTGTAATTCCCGCAATAGATGAATATTTGCCGAAGGGGGGCTACTCGTAATAGTTGTAATGAGTGGCACACACACAGTTTTGACAAATTCCTCACTCGCTCTCCTCGAAGGCGATGTCTAGGCTAGGGTCTCCGATGATCACTGACAAAGGTTTTTCAAATTACCCCCAGTCAGTGATGTGTAAAATAACTGAACCATGAAAATCCCGCCTACAGTGAAACTATAAAGTCCTGAAATTAAATGAGGGCACTGCTATCTTTCATAAAGCAACCCTATATAGCGAAACATAACTGACTTTGATACTTGAAATTTTGCCTGTTAACTTCCTACCTATTTATGTATTTTAAAAACAACTTACCATCCACAAAAAAGCTCTTACACAAGCTAGAAGGTGTTAATATGAAGGCTAATAGTGAAAACAATAAATATTTATTTAGATAACGTTATTACAACTGTATAAAAAAACTGGATCTGTTGACGAAGGCCACACATAGTAAAGACATCAATTTCTCTTTTTGGACGGCCAGTTCTGTTTCTTCCAGGAGTTAGAAATATTCCATATTTTGCCCTCTTTGGCACGCTGGTCAAGATTTTTTTATTTTATTTTATAGTTCTCTCTCTCAGCCTTCTGTAGTCCACTGTTGGACATAGGCCTCTCCTAACGATCGCCACCCCAAACGGTCACCCGCCATCTGCATCCAGCGGCTTCCCGCTACCTTCCGCAGATCATCAGACCAACGGGTTGGGGGGCGACCGACACGCCGTTTGCCGACACGGGGTCTCCACTCCAGAACCTTTCTACTCCAGCGGTCGTCGGCTCTGCGGGCTACGTGGCCAGCCCATTGCCACTTCAGCGTGCTAATCCTTTTGGCTATGTCGGTAACTTTAGTTCTCCTGCGGATTTCTTCATTACGAATCCTATCTCGCAGGGACACGCCTAACATAGCCCTTTCCATAGCACGCTGAGCAACTCTGAGCTTGTGGATAAGCCCTTTGGTGAAGCACCACGTCTCGGCTCCGTAAGTCATCACTGGTAACACGCACTGATTGAAAACGTTTGTTTTCAGACACTGAGGTATGTTTTCAGTGAAGATGTGTCGTAATTTCCCGAACGCTGCCCATCCGAGTTGGATTCTACGAGCTACCTCTTTATCGAAGTTGGATTTACCTAATCGGATCACTTGTCCTAGGTAGGGATACTGATCGACAACTTCGATGGTGACACCTCCTACAGTTACGGGCGATGATGAAACATGTTCGTTCGACATGACCTTTGTCTTGTCCATGTTCATTTTCAGCCCAACTTGTTTAGAGGCATCATTGAGGTCTGTGAGCATTTCGCCTAACTCCTCCAGCGTTTCCGCCATAATAACTATGTCATCAGCAAATCGTAGATGAGAGATATATTCGCCATTGACGTTAATGCCCATTCTTCTCCACTCTACAAGCTTAAAAACATCTTCCAGTGCACAGGTGAACAGTTTCGGAGAAATAACATCTCCCTGTCTCACGCCCCTTTGCAACTGGATCGGTTTTGTGCTATGTTCGTGTAATCGAACTGACATTGTGGCAGCATTGTACATACATCTCAACACCTCGATATAGCGATAGTCTATATGGCACCGCTGAAGGGATTGAAGCATCGCCCAGAGCTCAATAGAATCAAAGGCTTTCTCATAGTCCACAAACGCTAGACATAAAGGTAGATTATACTCCTCGGTCTTCTGTATAACCTGCCGAAGCGTGTGTATATGATCTATGGTACTATAGCCTTTTCGGAACCCGGCTTGTTCGGGTGGCTGGAAGTCGTCGAGTCTTTGCTCGAGACGATTCGTAATAACTCTCGAAAACAGCTTGTACACATGGCTCAGAAGTGCAATGGGTCTATAATTCTTCAATAGGGCTTTGTTGCCTTTCTTGAAGAACAAAGTCACTACACTTCTGCTCCATGCCTCCGGGCTTGTGCCTTCGAGTATGACGGAATTAAACAGCCTCCGAAGTGCTATTAAAATCGGTCTACCGCCGGCTTTCAGAAGTTCTGTCGTTATTCCATCATCTCCCGGAGCTTTGTTGTTTTTTAGCTGTTTGAGAGCTATACTAATCTCGTCTAGACTGACGTCCGGAATATCTTCGGTATAGTGTCGGGTGAGTGGCGCTCGGCTGTCGTGAGCACCGCTGGTAATAGGGTTTTGTGTTGTGGTGTATAACTGTCCGTAGAATCTCTCAATTTCTCCCAGAATTTCGGGCACTGATGAAACGGTGTTGCCAGTGTCGGTCTTCAGTTGGGTCAACAGAGTCTGCCGAACAGGTCGATCTCTAGCAAAGACTTTGGAGCCCTTGTTTTGCTCTATTGCGTCTTGAATGCGCTTGCAATTGTAGCGTCTCATATCGCAACGTCTTGCTTTGGCGATCTGTCTGTTTAGACGTCTGTATTCGACCATATCAACTGAAGACTGCAACCTCATTTCTCTCCGTTCTCTTATGAGACTCAGAGTCCCATCTGAGAGTTTTTGAGGTCCTCGGTTGGTTCGGGACGAAAAATATTTCGATCCTACCTCTCGGACAGTTTCCACAAACCTATTATTTAAATCGTCAACTGTAACGCAATTCTCTAAACATATCAGGCGGTCGCAAAGCTCAGACTGAAAGCTTTCGGGATCCTGGATTTGAGCAGGAGTAGGACGGAGCGTGGACTTCATTAGACGGGAGCGTTCTATTTTGCAGTTTATATTCAAAGTGCCTCTTACGAGTCGGTGATCGCTGCCGGTCTTAACCCTACTGATCACTGAGACATCATTGAATATGTGCTTCTTATCCGTCAATATGAAGTCGATCTCGTTTTTAGTCTTCCCATCGGGGCTAATCCACGTCCACTTCCTTTGTGGCTTCTTCTTGTAGAAGGAGTTCATCATATAGAGGCCCTCCTTCTCCAAGAAGTCAGCCAGCATTTGCCCACGATGGTTCCGGACTCCAAATCCATGTGACCCCACTTTCGTCTCGCCGCCTTCTTGTTTTCCGAGTTTCGCGTTAAAGTCTCCCATCACCACCGTGAAATGAGTAGTGAGCTTACGCAGGGCAGACGATACGTCTTCATACGCAAGTTCGACCTCATCATCGGTGTGCTTAGATGTGGGTGCGTAAACCTGTATGACCTTCATTGAGTATCGTTTAGATATTTTCAGGATGAGGTACGCAACCCGTGCCGACACACTTCCGATTTCAACGATGTTGTTGACGAGGGACTTGTTGACGATGAACCCGACACCCCCTTGGGACAGTTGGTCGCCCTCCCGGTGGTACAGCAAGTTTCCGGACTGGAGAATTTCCGTATCCTCTCCCTCTCGTCGGACTTCGGATAACCCTATAATGTCCCATTTTAGCTTGCTGATTTCCTCTTCCAGCTCCTCTATCTTCACGTCTTCCCTCAGTGTCCGTGCGTTATATGTTGCCAGGTGCAAGGGTCGGTTGGGCTGGTAGCCGACTCTCTGCCGGAGATTCTTCGCACCCCCTGCCCCGCCGTTACCGTGACCGCTACCGGAGTCCGGGATAGCGGGGCTGCCGGGGACTGGGGGCCGGGGCTTTGTTTTTTCCATCAGGAGGTGTATTTGCCATAATCACCGCGCTTGGCAGGCGTGTTGGTGATTCTCCTTTTTTACGGCGGGAGATCGCCGCCTCTGCTAGGAGAGGAGGTCGGGTCGATTTACCGCCGCCCGACATTCGGCGTTGTCACTCGTTAGCACCACCCAGGGGACACGTGTAGGGTAACTAGGGTTTGTACCTACGGACGTGAGCGACAAGCCCCCCATTTTATAGTTATATCGCTATAAAATAAAATAAAAAAATCTTTTTGAGTTACACAATGCCCCCCAAATTCACACAATGTGAATTTAGTAAGTAAACAAACATATATCTTCAAGTATCAAAATGTTAAGGTTTGACTCAACTGAAACCAGATGAAACCTACAATCAGTGGTATGTAAACAATGTTCGACTTGGGCTCTAAACCTAGGTTTATCGATAAATGAAGCGTTGGTACTAATAAAAAATGAGTTATTACAATGCTACATACCCGTCATAGACGCTGTACGAGCGTAAACATCCTCCAAATTCGACAAAATGTGTCCAGCTTGATGTTCCGCTAAACATAGTATTAAAACACGATAAATAACTTCACTAGCTTGACTACGAATATTTTTCTTCATCTTCCTAATTGCAACCAAGCGTAAATTGTTGCTTTTATCTAGATTATCCTTATAATTAATAAGAAAATTCAAAAAAACAACCAACCGCCTATTGACATAAACAGTTGTTATGACTTTTATGTTTCTTTTCTAATGGTGCCAGGCTCCTGAAAATTTTAGTTCCTCAAACATTAATTTCAGGACTTTATAGTTTCACTGTACCTACCTACACGATACCACACCAATCTAACTCTCATATTTGTTATAGAACGAGTAAAAATGAAACAACTTTCATAAGTTAAAACATTTATTCCTGCAAAAAGAAATTATTTTTTAATAAAATTCGTGATAAGAGTATACTGTAAGTACTTTACTTTTTATAGTATAAATAATAAATTTACTTAAACGTCATCAAAAATAATAATACATTTAATCGTAGTGTATTTGAGACCAAAAAGACTCTTTCTTCATTGTCATAAAATTTCTAATAATAATTCATTTACGTTATACACATATTTATTATACAGAACTACGACTGCAACGCATTACATAATTATTATTATCGTATAAATAAATCTCCCTACGCTATCTTATTTACAAGTGGATTACTTAATTATGATGTCTATAGTACTATAAATAAAGTTAGCTTAAGCGTCTATGTCGTCATCCTCGCGTTGGCTGGAAAAGTAGCTGACGAGTCCACCGAACACGCTACCCTCCTCGCGCGGTGCCGGTGGCTCCACCTTCTCCTCAGATTCCTTCTCCACATCCTCACCCTTCTCTTCTTCCTCCACTGCGGGTTTGCTGGCCACTGGGTCAGCTGTCATGGGAATGGGGGAAAGCCGACTTCCCGCCCCGTTCTCCGCGGCCGGAGGTGTCGGCTCGGCGGCTTCCACCTTCACTTTAGGCGGCTCCTCAGGGGTATCTTCCTTACTGAGACTCACGGGCGACTGTTGAGGAGATAATACTGGTTCTCGCGGTAAAGATGACGGCTTGTCGACTAGCCGGTGTAGGTCAGCGGGCGGGTGCTGCGGCATGGGCGGGTGTGCGTAGTGCGGGGGCAGCCTCATCGGCGGCTGCGACGGGCTCGACCGCTCCGGCATCGGGTGTCGTATCGGCAAGCCCATGCCGTAGTGAGGGCGGATGGGCGGGCGTAAATGCGGGTTCTGCCCTATCGGCATATAATGGGGCGGTAAGCCGCCGGGGTAGGCTGACGGGTGATGCATGGGGCTCTGCATGTCGTGAGGCGGGCGCTCCATATGTGAGGGCGGGCGGGGCAGCGGGCTGCGGGGCTCCTGAGGTTTCGTGTTTAAGTTCTGCACTAAAGAGGGATGGAACTGGTGCAGCGGGGAGGGTGGCAGGCGGTGGGGGATGCCCATGAAGCCTGGAGGTTCTGATTGCGAAGTGGCGGGCGGGGCGTAGGGTCCGTAGGGCCCGTATTGCGGCGCGTACGGCCCGAGCGGGAAGCGCGGCCGCCTGTCTTTACTCTCAGTCACTTTCATCTTGGGATGTCTCGGCGCGTCTTCTTTAGTCGGCGACGAGGAGTGGTAGTCTGTTTGCGGGGACGAGTTTGAATCGCGAGAGTATTCTGGCTCGGTTTTTACTTCGGCTTTTATTTTGATGTTGGGGTCGATGGTGGGCGGCGGGCTGGGCGGGGCTCCGGGCGGGCGGGCGTCACTCGGGCGTCTTTCCGGGTCTCTGGGCGGTAGTCCTGGGTGTGGACGACCTTCTGGCACGGACGGGGGTCGCTCGTCTGGGCGGTGCGACGAGCCTGGTCTCTCTTCAGTTCTCATGCCCGGGGGTCTGGCATCGAGCGGTCGGTCCATACCTGGTGGTGGTCTAGCAAGGCCTAGAGGACCTCTAGCGTCTGGAAGTCTGCCTTCAGGCGACATGGCGTGCCTACCGTCTGGAGGAAGCCCGTGCCTTCCTTCTGGGTGCATTCTGCCGTCCGGGGGCATGCCTGGGTGTCTTTCTGGCGGCATTCCTAGTTGCCTGGCGTCTGGGGGCATGCCGATTCTCCCTTCCGGGGGCATTCCCGGATGTCTGGCCTCAGGAGGCATACCAGGATGCCTAGAATCTGGGGGCATGCCAGGATGCCTAGAATCTGTGGGCATGCCTGGATGCCTAGATTCTGGTGGCATTCCCGGATGTCTAGCTTCAGGAGGCATGCCAGGATGCCTAGAATCTGGCGGCATGCCTAGTCTACCTTCGGGGGGTGCTCCCGAATGTCTCGCCTCAGGGGGCATGCCTGGGTGTCTGTCTGGCGGCATGCCCGGCGGTCTGCCATCGGGAGACATCCCAAGCCTCGCATCATGCGGTATACTTGGATGTCTACCTTCAGAAGGCATTCCTGGGTGTCTATTTTCGGGAGGAATACCTGGATGTCTATCTGGCGGCATGCCTGGGTGCCTTCCTTCTGGTGGCATACCTGGGTGCCTTCGATCTGATTCCATTCCTGGATGTCTTGCATCTGGGGGCATGCCTGGATGCCTACCTTCTGGGGGCACACTTGGATGTCTCGCATCTGGGGGCATTCCTGGATGCCTACCTTCTGGGGGCCCACCTGGATGTCTCGCATCTGGGGGCATGCCTGGGTGTCTTTCAGGGGGCAGTCCAGGGTGTCTTGCATCTGGGGGCATGCCGGGGTGTCTTCCGTCTAGTGGCATACCCGGATGCCTACCTTCCGGGGGTATTATTCCTGAATGTCTTGAATCAGGGGGCAAACCCGGGTGCCTACCTTCTGGGGGCATGCCGGGATGCCTTTCTGTGGGCATTCCTGGATGTCTTGAATCAGGCGGCATGCCTGGATGCCTACCTTCTGGGGGCATACCTGGGTGCCTTCCATCTGGCCCCATGCTCGGTGGCCTACCCTCAGGCCCTAAGTTTTGGGGTCTGCCGTCTGGTCCTAAGACTGGATGTCTTCCTTCAGGCCCTAAACTTTGGGGCCTGCCATCCGGGCCCAATCCCGGATGCCGTCCTTCTGGTCCTAAACCAGGTCTACCGTCGGGCCCTAACCCTGGATGTCTTCCTTCAGGTCCTAATCCTGGATGTCTGCCTTCTCCCGGATGCCTGGCATCTGGGGGCAAGCTTGGGTGCCTACCTTCTGGGGGCATGCCAGGATGTCTGCCATCCGGCGGCAGCCCGGGATGTCTGCCTTCTTGCCCTGGATGCCTCCCATCCGGCATCCTACCATCCGGACCTAGTGGGTGTCTTCCTTCCGGCGTCAACTGATGCCTTCCCTCTGGCCTGCCTTCCAGCATGGCCGGTCTAGGCGACGGGGACCCTGAAACAGTATTGTTTATTTAGCTATTTAAAGGATATTGCAAAGTAGTATTTTAAGATGAAAAAGGATGACTTGGGTCGTCAATCTAAAGAACTTTTAGAAACCGGTATTACAAGCCGAAAGGGCTTCCGAAGGCGTTTTAGATTGACCCAGGTCGTCAATCTAAAACGCATTCTGAAGGAGTAACTCGGGGCGCATTTAAGACGTGACAAAAGTTCTCCGTCGCGCTCGCTCTTGAGGCCTTGAGTAAGCGCGATGCAAAACTTTTGTCACGTCTTAATTGCGTTCCCTTCTGGAAAGTCACAATAAAAGTCACGTGGCCAAAAAATATTCTAAAGTAAAGTAAAATCATTTATTTGTTCTAGAATTTGGGTACATGAAAAGGTGTTATACACATAGTTGGATCCATCAAATTCAGCCCTATGGGCGTACAAATATTTCCAATAATTATCTAAATCTTCTAACATCATATCCAGCACTTACCAGGCATCTGCGAGGGCCCCGGATAAGGTCCCCCGTACGGGTAGGGCTGGCCATACGGCGGGCGCTGATGTTGGCCAAGCTGATGGTGCATCTGGTACATCGCCATGTTCTGTGGCGGCCCGCGCGGGTAGCCGTACGGGGAGTTGGCGGGCGGGTAGATCATTGGGCCTCTGGGTAGGAGAGGGTTTGGTTAGGTCATAAAGTAATATATAACTAGGTGATGTGTTGCCGCACAGAGCTCAAATTCTCCCACAACACTCGTCGCCCTTGCTCCACTAGCGACTAAGGTCGTCTGCCCAACGAGCCTGAGGGTTTCCCACGCTTGCCAGACTAGAAGCTGAAGTAGCAGTCCAGACAGAAGAATATGTCGAAGAACCGATAACCGGTCTGTTTAACCAGTTCCCAAATAGAATCCACGATTAAACATGACACATAAAATAAATAGTTAAGTAAAAAGTCACCTGTATTGTTGATTGATCATGTGCGGCATTCGTGTGATAATGCTTGGCTCTTCGGATATCGGCTTGAATGGTTGCGGCGATCCTGCAACTGATAATGTTCCTGGAATGACAAACGACCGTTCAATAAAATACTAATACATATCTCATTTCAATGGTCTGTGTATGGGTATATCTGTCTGTAGTAGCGTAATCCCAAACTCCCTAACTTTTATATTTGACCAAAAGCTGCCGTGTTGAATCCAACGGTTTTAAAGTTGATTAGGTTATACAAATTAACAATACGTTAAATAATCAAACATTCCAAGTTCTTGGGTTCCTCGTTGAACGTATTCATTCAACAATGTGGCCCTCCACTATTATTTTCTTATTGCTATTTGTTGTTTACATACAATAGGTCACACACTCTGTACTTATTACTTACCTTCCCTCATGCCGTGCGGGCGGTCGGCGCGCGGCGGCGGCGCGCGCACGTTGGCCAGGTCCGGCTGCATCGCACGCAACTCTGGACGCACCTGTAGTGAATATACATCCCATATAGGTACAGTTTATATTTGTTTTAGCTATATTTGCCCAAGAACCGATGACCGTGAGGTAAATGACTGATGGGGAGATCACGAACATGCAAGAGACCCTTTGTTCCCAGCCAGTCACACCTCAACCAGTCACACTGTTACTCGTTGGGAATTTTATGTTAAAAATTCCCATCAGTCCACACTCTGTTGCTCGTTGAAACACCCTTTTCCTTCATTCCCAACGTGTCACATACAACTGTAACACTGTAACTAGTTGGGACTATGAAAATAAAAATTCCCAACAAGTCACAGTAACTTGTTGGGATTTTCAATGAAGAATTTTCCTTCATAGGCAAAAACCGATTATAGAATAGAATACACTTTATTTGTACACCCCAAAAGAATAATAAAATATTCAAGTTGTAACTTAATTTGGATGCGGAAAGCTAAAGATCACATCCAGTGGCGTGCTTTGGGAGAGGCCTACGTCCAGCAGTGGACTGCTATAGGCTAAAGATGATGAACCTAAATAGGGTACAAAAGGCGGTCTTATCACTAAAAGCGATCTCTGCCAGACAACCTTTGGATGGAGGGAATAAGAGATTAAGGTAGATGGCGCTAGTGAAACCTCATCAAGTCTTTTGAGCCAATACAAGAGTCCAATGGATCTGAATTCCACCATATGCGATACCTATAACTACTACATGGCTGTTATGCAAATTAGTAATATTAAGTTTTAACTAGTTTAAGTTTTCCGAATAAAATAAATAAATAAGTACGTAAGTACTAGATCGGTGTTGGGCCCCATAATTTTCGCCATTATTTTGAGATCATCTGCATCTTCCGTCTATGTCCGAGGCGCGCCCGCGGTGTAAGCGACAGATCATCATTAATCTGAGGTAGGTACTTCGGAAGTACCTAATTATTTCTTCATGGTGAAGCAGAGCAGATGAGTCGATAAGTAAATATCAAACTGCCATAAAGTCACCTCCACGCAAAATTTGGGAATGAGCCGTTTTCCTTGACAGCTGTCAGTTGAGCTTTTGGGTAAGCCGATAGATGGCGTGAAAACGCAGTGTACCAACTGTCAAAAATTACATAGAGAGCAAAGAGTACTAAACTCAGAATAAGAACTCACTAGTTGTGATTAAATGTCGGGTGGTAGCGCGAGCCATCCTTCCGAGGCTCAGACTGCATGTGGCTTGGGATAGTGCTAAGTATTCTGTGAATAGTTCTACCCGCGCCGTCACGTAGTGTTCTTTTCTCTATGCGCGCCGTTTGAACGGGTGCTGCCTGCGTGCGAGAACTGATTTTCTATTTTTATTTATTGTATGATCCTAAATAAGATCCCAAAGAAATACTTACAAGACAAGATGAGAATGTGTGCCGTCGCAACTTGTAAAAATAAAGGACATCATAAATTTCCAAATGATGAAAGCCAGGCGCAACAATGGATTAAGGCGACTCGGATAAATGTGCGAAAAATTGATTGGAAACTGCGAAAACATTCATGGTTGTGTTCGGAAGCCTCACAGAATAACATATTGTGATCTGAGTGTGTTCTGAGGGTTTGAAAGTTGGCACAACCCCAGACAACGCCATCTATTTCTCCAAAAAGGAACTTTTTTTTTTTTTTAACAAACGCCTCATTGAAAGTTTTCATTTTCTCTATTATTTTCTGGCTCCTGCTGTACTACCCACCCAGTATCAATCTATCATTCATAGAAAAAAAATGATTGAATTTTACAATTCGGTTTTGATTTTATAATTTTATTGTTAACTAGTTTAATAAAACTTATTTGATTGTTCGGAATAATTATTTCTATTTTCATAGTTACTTTTTCAAGAAACGAAAATAAAAAAAAATCGTAATATCAAATACTTATACAGTGTGTTGTTTTTCGTACCCGACAAACTTTAAGGGTTTCTACGAGTAATATCATCGAGAAAAAACCCCCATATGTGGGGGTCTAAGTAACTTAAATTAGATTTTCTTCTTCGTTTAGAAAATCATCTCGAGATTTAAACGCCTTACGGACATGAAATAAAATGCTATTATCCGCAAAAAGTCATCTCTATTCATTTAAAATATTCAAAACTGCTTAAAAGTTACATAAAAAAAGTTCAAAGCAACTTTAAAATGGCCGCCATTTCTAGAATATTGAGATTTGACCCCACATATGAGGGTTTTTTCTCGATGAAATTACTCGTAGAATCCACCCTTAAAGTTTGTCGGGTCCGAAAAACAACACACTGTATAAGTCACTGTACCTATCACTGGTTAGGCATCATCATCATTCATCATCACTGAACAAATCTTAACGAGTAACGGGAGAACAGTTGGGAATTTTCTAGTTTATGTTCCCATCCAGTTACAGCGGCTGGTTTGGAATTCAGAAATAAATCATTCCCAACGAGTAACACTCCCATCGAGTAACACTGTGACTAGATGGCACACTTTTCATGAAGAATTCCCAACTGTATACAGTGTGACAGGTTTGATGTGTGACTCGATGGGAACAAAGGCAAGAGACGATATGTAGCCGGTAAGGGCTGAATGATTTGTTGTGCTTCTCCGGATAGCAGTTCGGGCAGATATAAGTAGGTATGTAGTTATTTTTGCGGAGAAGGACCGTATATACTCCTTTTAAATTTGTTGCAGATCTCATTTTTCCTGAAACTGACAGGGAGCTTTTAGAATTCAATAGTAAAAACAAGTGAAACAAACATACCTGTAACCTAGGCGCTCCGGCGAACCTCTGATCGGGCGGGTAATGTTCACCCGGGTGCCGCGGCATGCCCGGCTGGGGGTGGTACATATTGGGCATCCGCTGCATATCCGGACCGCCTGGGCCGCCCGGCCGCGCCCCGGGTATACCCGGGAACCCGGCTATTGGAACCGCCATCGGGTAACCATCCGGCTTTTCTTTCTTCATTCTCTTATTCTCCTGCATAGCGAGGCGGGCTACTCGTTTCTCTTCGCGCTCTTTAGCCTTTTGCTCTTTGAGTTTTTCTTTTTCTTCCTTCTTTTGCTGTCGCTCCATTCGCCGCGCTTCCTTCTCGGCTTGTTTTGCTTCTCGCTCTTGCCGTTTCTTCTCCCGCTCTACTTGGTGTGGTGTTAGCGCTTCCGGGGTTTGGCTCAGATCTGGGTAACAAGATAATATTTTTATGGAAGATAGATGAGAAGGTTCCTAAGATGTCTTATTGAAACACATGAAAAGCTCCTATAAAGTACAAGATTGATTAGTGCAAGTGACAAATAGAGGTTCATTGCCGGATATGTTTGATAAGCTGCGAGTGTTACGAAACAAACCCGTCAATATATATTTACGTGACATGAACTAAGCATTAGCAGGCCTGTGTCACTCCGCGCATGGGCGGCGCAGGCGCCAGCCTGGCGCCTGCCCCATCGATGGGGCAAATCTAGTCGGCTGCCGCAAGCGGAAGACGATACACGCGTGCGCTATTTGTTCCTATTTTGTACTAGTTTATAAATGTCGTATTTAGGTATTTATTAAAAATTATGAATAGAAAAATGGACATAAAAAGAAAAAAAGCAGCAAAAAAATACTGTGCCGTATTTAATTGCTTAAATACGGATCGTGATCCAAATTTAATTTTTTTTAGATTACCAAAAGATGCTGACAGGTAAAACTAATCTAAGGGCGTCTTGCACAACAAAGTTAAATAAAATTAAATAGTTTGTCTCTTGCTCTGACAGTATAATGTCAGAGCAAGAGGTCATAGATTTAATTTTATTTAACTTTGTTGTGCAAGACGTCCTAAGCAGTGGCGGCTGGTGCCTCAGATACCCGGTGGTGCACTTTATGGGTTTAGTAATTTTTTGGAGAAAAATAGATTAACTATTACAATTAGAAGTAAAAAAATTATAAGTAAGTATATTTTACCTTATTTATTGACGCGAAATAGCTTCTCCGCCGAAACGAAAACAACACACGGAAAGCAAAATAAAGCATTTAGTCTCTCACATCCACATAACCATTTCTTTTTATTGAACATTTCACTTTTGAAAATTCAGGTAGGTACTTATAAGTTTCATTTTTTGTTTTGCACTAAAGGCCGAAGCGGCCCAGCAGATTTAATGTCCAGTCTATTTTGCAATGTCCTATTGCTTTTTATGTGCTCAGTCTCCCCTCTCCTCCGGCAGAGGGTGCAAATCAACAATAGTGCTCCGCGCATTTTAATTCTTTAATAGTGTAAAATGGCCTCAAAAGCCCTCGAAAGTTTGGTAAAAGTGCTACAAAAGTCCATTGAGACACTGTGTACAAGAGTTAGTGCCCTGGAATCAATAGTTATTGCTCAAAACGGCCTGATATCTAAGCTAAAAATCGCTAACGACCCGCAACCACCGACGGTTATCCCCAAGCCCGCCCCGCCCACAAGCGCACCCACTCCGCCGCTGCAGCGCCCGGTCCGCCAAGCGCGTTTAAAGGCGAAGGAAATATCGAGCGCTAGATGTGATAACAAAATCACGAAGACGGTAGCCCGCGCGTCGCTTGCGCCAACTGCCGCTGCCCCCGTCAATACTCCGAAGATCTCCGATGAGCGCCGAGCGACTGTCGTCAGTGAGTCATCTGAGTTAACGAGCACGCCTAAAGCTGTGGCCACGAACTCAACTGATACAAACGCTAACGTAACTCAGGAAACCTTACCTGCGACTACTGAGGAGGGCTGGACAATAGTTCAACGAAAAAAGGTTCCTACTCGACAACGGAATTCCAATATACGCATTGGAGCCGGAAGCTTCGACGATGAACTACAATCGGTTGAGCGACTGAAGTACATACAGGCTTGGTCATTCAAACCGAATACGACGACGCACAACGTGTTAAACTTTCTCAACAGAATTGTAACATCCGATCGCTATGAAGTAGAAAAACGGAAGCTGAAGACGAATAAACATGCTGCATTCGTTATAGGCATACCAGAAAGTTTGCTACCACAGATCGATTCGCCTTCTTTGTGGCCCCCGCACGTTAAATATTGCGACTGGTTTCCCGCCAAGCCCCGCTACCAAGAGCGGGGACAGAGCGCCTCGCGCTGTGACGTCACCGGTACCCCCTCCGCCGCAGCCCCGACCCGTCCCGCTGTTGCCGTCGAGGCTCCCCCGGCCGCGACTCCTCATTGACATTGACGGCACCGCCACTGATATTGGAAGTGTTACTAAGAAGGTGACTAACACAAGACTGAGTAACATATCGATAATCCACCAAAATATCAATAGACTGGAGAATAAATGTTTTCAACTTGAATGTGAACTTCAGTTGTCCCATAAAGACTTGGATGTCCTCTGTATAACAGAACACTTCCTCCGATCCAATGAGCTGACCAGTGTCCGGATAGGCAACTACAGGTTGGCGGCGAGCTACGCGCGTGCGTCCCGCGAGGGAGGCGGCGCCTGCATCTACGTGAGGCCCGACCTGCTCACCATCGAGCGCGGGGAGTTCGCCGCGCTGTCCGTGGAGATGCACGTCGAGGTATGCGCTGTCGAGTGCGTTGGTCTAGACTTGATTGTTGTCTGTATTTATAGACCCCCTCAAGGAGAAAATAGAGGTGACATTGACATTTTTCTTTCTACTATGAACGCTTTATTTGATTTAAACGCATCGAATACCTACAAATTAATTATAGTTGGTGATATGAACATTGACCTTCTAGTGAAAACATTAATGTCTAAAAGATTAAATTCTACATTGAAACAACACGGTTTTAAAACGTTAGTGGATTTCCCAACTAGAGTGACCTCATCCAGTAGAACTTGTCTTGACCATGCCTACACTAATATACCTAATGTTGATATCTTACAAATAGCGCCTGTGGAAATGTGTTTGTCGGATCACACTGGTGTTATTATTGTAGCACAAATAAAAAGTCAACATGCTAATTCTAATGATGTAACCCATAAACGACTGTTTTCACAACTCCAAATTGATAATTTTTATGAGGCCCTATGTTTGTATAATTGGGATATGGTTCTCCAAAAGTGGCCAAGTCCTTGTGATCAACTTACCGCAATTTTCAACGTAATTAAGAACTTCTATGAGGTATTCTTTCCAATTAGGAAATATCCTGTAAAAAAAAACCTTTTCTCCTGGGCTAATCCAAAAGTTCAAGAGTTGCGTTGTGAAGTGCGTAAGCTGAAATACTCCGTAGCCAATCATAATAATAAACTTGACAATTGCCTATCAACCAGTAGCTTATTGCAGCTCGAGATAGAATATTCTCTGGAATTACGTAACTCACGTCGCGAATACATTAACAAACAGATCAGTAACCCTAAATCTGACATGCGTCGTACTGTGTGGAGAGTGATCGAGGCTGAAACCGGTCGAAGCGAGGCGCGGCGCGGAGGGGCCCTCGACCTGCTGGTGAGCAAGTCTGCCGGCAGCAGTCAGGAGCAGCGCGCGGGCGCCGCCGCCGCCGCCCTCAATCGCTTCTATGTGGAGGCCAACAACGACCCTCGCTCGCGACCCGACCTTGTTGTCGCTATGCAGTTCCTCGATAAATATTTAGATGGCAGGCCAAAACCAACGTTTCAGTTTGTGCCAATAACATTATCAGAGTTAATAACTGTGATCAAAAATATTAAACGTAAGAACTCGACGGATATAAATGACATGCCAACGCACGTATATGATTATGTACCACCAATACTAATCTCGTTGTTATGTATGTTGTTTAACAAGTGCGTTGAGTTTGGTGTTTATCCACAGTCTCTCAAACAGATTAAAGTCCAGCCGGTGTACAAGGGCAAAGGGGAGATGGATGTAGAAAAGAGCTATAGACCTATAGCTCAAATTCCAATATTTTCTAAGGCATTCGAACGCATAATTAGCAATAGACTCGATGAACACTTTACCAAAAATAAACTGTTAAACACTCGGCAATACGCATACCAAGCTAACAAGTCTACAGTAGACGCCGCTCGCGACGTCGTGGCGCGGGTGATGGGCCGGCTCGAGGACGGGCGACAGGTCGCGGCCATGTTCTGCGACCTGTCGCGCGCCTTCGATCTTGTTAATCACTCTCTCATACTGAAAAAGTTGAGTAAGTACGGTGTCGAGGGTGATTTCCATAAAACTATATGTAGTTTCCTGTCACAGCGTCATCAATGCACATGCGTTCGTGGTGCTAAATCGGAACTCGAGCATGTTGGTAATTGTTCTGTCCCTCAAGGGTCAATAATGGGCAATAGTCTCTTTCTCATTCTAATGAATGATATATCCACTGCGTCTGATGAAGCTGAATACGTTCTGTTCGCAGATGACACATGTGTAATAGTAGCTGCCGATGACTTCGACCAGCTAAAATCTAAACTCAGGCGTGTCACTGGCTGTCTAGCTCATTGGTTTTCCGCCAACGGAATGCTACTGAATGTTGAAAAAACAAAGGTTATGCACTTCCAACTACGAAAAACTAGGGGACACGAGCTGAACGTAGTTTGTGACGGGGTGGCGGTGCCGCAGGTGGACCAGGTCCGCTACCTGGGCTTCACCATCGACGCCGGCCTCACGTGGGCGCCGCACATCGACATCACCTGCACTAGGCTCTCATCTGCGTGCTTTGCTCTGTCTAGGTTGGCCCCATCTCTAACAACTGATAATTTAAAAAAAGCCTACTACGGTTACTTTCACTCCATACTTATTTACGGACTAGACTTGTGGGGAGACGCAGCAGACTGCGAATGCGCACTAAGGATGCAGAAACGTGCCATAAGAATAATTGCCGGTGTACCCTGCGACTTTTCAGCGAAGGAGCTTTTCAAGAAATACAACATCTTAACGCTTCCCTCGCTGTACATATTAGAAATCGCTAAGTACGCGTGGCGTAATCTGCCACAATTTAGCAAAAAAAAAGACACGCACAATATTAACACCCGGCGTCGCGATCAACTTTGTATACCTGCTAGGAGGTTCACCAAAGCTGACAAGTGTCTCCTTACTCTTGTTCCCAAGGTGTACAACTCTCTCCCTGACGAAATAAAAAGTGTGCCTAGTGAGTCCATATTCATTTCTAAGTTAAAAAAGCTACTGGTTGGTATGGCATGCTATACAACTAACGAATACTTTCAGACTGTGAAAGCCATTCCTTGATTTGATATATTTTCGTACAAATATTGTACCTATATTTATTTATTATATTTATTATTATTATGGCGATAAATTGTATTAATTGTAATTAACTTGACATCTATCAATAATACTGTATTAATTTAATTTATTTGACATTGATAGTATGAATTTATTAATTTGACATTGAAATATAATGTGAATGATGCTTTTTTTACTGTGACATTTTTTGTAATACGTACTCATATAAGTACCATATATTTTTCCTTTGACTTATAAATTATTGATTTATGAATAAATGAGTATTTCAGTATTTCAGTATGAAGTCAATATTGTATTTTGCACTCATTTTCACTCACACACACATATACACAATCACGAAATCTTTACTACTTTCTTAGTTAATAAGTAATTAGCAAATTAATTACGTATTCGCGCGCGAAAGGTGAAACTGACAATGACATGACAAGTTGACAAGTGCATCGTTCGTAGGTCACGCCACCGGTCAAGGCCGCCGCCCGCGCCTCCCGCCCGAGTCCCGTGGCGTCATTCGTATTATTTCGGCAATTTCCGGTCGCGTGCGGCGCACGAATTTATCCTAGAACTGCATACAGTTTGTACTGAGCATCTTCCGTCTCACGCGCCGGGCCATTTCCATCCTGTTTCATACTACATGTAGGAGCTCGCCCCGTGCGACAATCCGAGCGCACGGGGCCGTTTTTGTTCAAGCAAAAATAAGATCTAATTCTTTCGCAGTAGAAATCAAAATAGGCCAGCTCGATTTAATTTAACTCGTAACGATAATCAGATTTATGTAATTTCAGTTTAGGGTAGGTATTGCGGTTGTTATATTGGTATTTTTTGTGAAGTTTTTTGTACACGTACCTAGTATGGTATAGTAAGAATGAAGGTTTAGAAGGTTTTTAAATGGTAGTGCGTTGCACGGGCGCACTTGAGGTGCAGCCGCCACTGGTCCTAAGTATTTTATTGATTTCTTCTACGTTCCTTATTTGAAATGAAATTAATCCGAACTACAAACCCTTTTTTTTCTCCACGTTGAACAAAGTCTATTCCAATTTTGTTTTCGTTAAAGTATTAAATTTACAGACACAACTACCTTCAAAATGCATTAATGAATCGATTATAAAATGTGCGCTGAGTGGGATTAGTGCTTAACGAAACTAACACGTTCTGTATCATAATATAAATTATATCCATAATATAAATTATAACAAAAAAAAACATGTTTTCACAAAATTAAATGTTTTAGGTATTCATACATATTTTATGTACTTCAAAATATCTTAACTATGAAATTGTTATTGTTTTTACTGGTTATTTCCAATAGAAAAAAAGTTAGGAATAGCTTTGTATTCTAAATTCAAATTAATTTTGTTTTAAAACATGACATTCTTTTTACAAAGTCAGTCCGTTGCTTAGTAAACGTTGTAGTCTGTGGTGCTGAGGCAACCCTAAGGTGGCTTCTTTTTCAATGCGTATAACCACGTATAACTTATTATGCACCGTAGTCCAGTGAAATAAGGCGCATATTCCCTCAAAAATTAATTGGTAGGTAAGTAAATAAAAACGTGTGCGGCCGGAACGCGATCTAAATTAGATCTTATTGCTTATGGGATGGAGTCATATTTCTTTGCAGGCCATTGCGAAGATGGGCTTCTGTACCTGGTACTAGTTATTATTCTGTGGCATTAGCTACTGTGTAATAAACCTGTGTAAACGCCACCACAAATTTCATAGATTCAACGAGTAACATTTCATCAGAAGATCCAAGTATCTCTCTTACCTTTAATTTTAACTCCTACAAGTTTAGAGAGCGGGTCGTCGGTGCCCTCCCCCGGGGGGCGGCCGCTGCTGGAGCCCCCGCCGCGCCCCGCGCCGCGGCTGCCTCGGGGACCCCTGTGCGAAATACAATGTATATTTTATTGAAACAAAAAAATACAAAATAAATTCATAAAAAAAACACGCACTCACGCCTTGTACTAATGTACTCCCTTGCGGGGTAGGCAGAGGTGCATTGCTGCACCCACTTTTCGCCAGAGTGTTATGTTAGTCCCAATGTAGTGAATATACATTCCATATAGGTACAGTTTATATGCTATATTTGCCCAAGAACCGATGGCCGGTGGGTTAAATGACTGATGGGGTAGATATATAGCCGGTAGGGGCTGTATGAAGTGATGTTGATGATTTGGCGGGCCTATTGCCATTTTACGGGCACATCAGAACAAATATCTGTGTTTAAACAAATATCTGCCCCAGCCGGGAATCGAACCCGGGACCATCGGCTCAGTAGTAAGGGTCACTAACCACTACGCCATTCGGTCATCTTCTTCGTAAATTCATTAAACTTGAAAATAAAAACAGCACAAGAAGGCATTTGATCCTCATTGCTTATAGCAATATGCCAGATAACCTTGGATGATGATGATAATTTAAATAAATGGATCTAATACTTGGGGGCTGCGCCTCTGTAGAATGATGAGCCGAACCAATGTTATACTAAGATAAATAACACAGTGAGTTTGTGTTGTGTGATATCTCCCACCCGTCAAATGTGGAAATTGTAGCAATAACCCTCCTGTCTTGGAGCAGTCCTGCCCTGCTGTGGTCCATTTACGGGCTGTGCGTTTACTTAAAATTGTAATAATTGACGAACATACCTGCTTCCTCTGCCGCCGCGACTGCCGCGCCCTCTGGCGGGGCGGGGGGTCTGGTTGGCGGCCTGGTTTTGGGCATCTGGACATAAGAATAAAACAATCATTAAAACTACGAAGTTAGTTACTCATACACCATCTGATAATAGTAATAATGGATGTTTTCCTACATGGCAAGACCCACGGCCACTGGAAAGAAATCTTATGCGTCACGCCACCTCAGCTCACACTTTCCCCCCCTGCTCAGGTTTGTTATCGACGCGACGTCGATAAACATATAAAAACATAAGTTATACTCACTCAAATGCGCTTCCAGCTCCTCAGTCTTGGCTTTAGTGACATCCTCTGGCAGTTTCTCCAGCGGCACGACAGCAGTCTTGTTCACCAGATCACTCATAGCCTTCTGTTTCTCCTCATCCGCTTCCTCTTGAAGCTTCTTCCTCTTTCTCTCTGCGTCGGAGTCCGAGTCCACGTCCGAGTCTGTTACTTTGAACTCGTCCGAGCTGTCCGGCATGTGCTTGCCGCTCGATTTGTGCATTTCCTGGGTTTGGGAGGGTCGATTATTATAAAAAGTGAAGTAGATTTGGGCGAAGGTGTGCATGGCAAGCCTACATTTACAAGATTTTCATACAATATCAACTAGCAGAAGAAATAGACTTCTGAATTTTTATTGCCAGTTTTTACTTCGCTTCATGATTAAGTCATGGTGATTTTTAGGAAGCGTGCCTAGTTACCTACGTAATTTTATCTATTATTAAAAACTTCTGTATAAACATTGCACTAGACGGCACCATCTATCCATATTACCATTTGAAATGGCTTATTTTTCTAGTTTCATAACTTTTATATGTTGGTAAGTAGTCACATTTTTGTCTCATGCATGACTAACTTTTCACAAAACACAACTAAACCCAAAAACTCACATCCTCCGACTCGGTATTCGGCGTCTCCGTGTAGTTCATCCTGCGCTGCCTGGTCCTGTGCTTAGGGCTCCAGTCGTTGACGTCTTCGGGCCCGCTGAGCCCGCCGTAGGTGACTCGCGCACGAATCACGTTGCCTTCAGCGTCGTATTGAGTGAGGCCGCGACGCTTCTTCGGCTTTTTGGTCGAGGATTTGTCGCGGTCGCGCTTCTTTTTCGGTTTTGATCTGGTGTGTTGGTAATTATTAGTAAGTACGGTTATATTTGTTTTTATGTACAGTTCTGGTGTTTCTAGGTTGACGGATGGCACTGGATTAGAGCATATAAAGTCCTGAAAAGCTAGCGTATTTATAAGATGGCCTATAACCAGCAGTACGCGATAGAAGGGTGTTAATGATGATGAATATTATAAAATTGTAATCTAGAAAACTAAAATTTTATCAAGCATTCAGACATAATTAAGGTTTAATGGAAAGTACTCACTTGTTTTTCTTTGACCAATCCTTAGCATCGCTGGACTCGCTTGATGATGAATTGAAGACTCCTTTCTTCTTCTTAACCTCAGGCGAAGATTCCCGGTTCTTGGCTCGTTCTGGAGTAAAGTAAAACAAATGTGAGGTGACTATTATTGAAAGCTGCGGCTGTATGAATATAGTGTATGATTACAGTTACAAAGGGAAAGTGAAAAGATTAAAAAAATGCATTTTGTTCAATTTATACAGAATGTTGCAAAAGTGGTACCTATATTATTAATATGGTGACTTCACGGGGTCATTCTGATCAACTTTTACTCTACGAATTTCTAAAATTCCCAAAAAAATAGCTTTTCCATAGAAACTTTGTTGGTCAAATAACTTTATAATATGCGACATCTGTGCTGAGGAGAAAATGATCAACAGTTTGTTGAACCTGCTACACAATAATTCATAGTGTTCCTTACCCTTCTTGCTGTCTGGTCTGCAAGCCCTCCGTATCGGCAGCGAGTCGGAGGATCGCGAGTCGCCCGAGCTGCCGCGGTCGCCTTCCGACGATATGGACTCGGATGTCGACTCCATACTGTGGAGGGGAAATGTAAGTGTTAGTGTTTGATGCCTACGTAACTCATACATATGCTCACGACTGTAATCCCCGAATGGGTAGTCAGAGGTGACTAGCAAGCGAGTCATCTGCTTTTTGCTGTATATTTGTACTTACATGTTACTCCGTAACTCATTGATTCTAATACATAAGTTGTTCATTTTTTTACTCTGGAAAGTGGAACAAGATATGCAATTTTTCTCATTTCTGCGATAGAAATGTTGCCGAGTGGCCAATCACGAACAAGAAAACATATCGTGGGATGCCCTCTGACTTTGTGCAAATGTGTACCGACAAAGATAAGTAGCCGATAGGGGTTGAATGAAGAAGGCTAATGATAAAAATATTATCTGCTGACCATGTTCCATCAAAACTACTGTGGGCTACTCTGGTGAGCTCTCTAGCTTAGCTAACACGATAATGTAAGACTGACAGTATAACTCAATGAGGCGCCATACTTACCCAGTATCTTTGAAATCCTCGTCAGTTTCATCGTCATCCTCGGAAGGCACGTCCAGAGAGTTCAGCTTCCTCGGCTTGCGTCGCTGCTTCTTCTTCTTCTTCTCCAGAGGTTTGCCCTACAGTTACAATATATAGGTAAAATGTGATATTTGTTTCGATGCATAGATTATAATTATAAAGTTACCAAATTACATGGTAGAAGTAAAAAAAAACTGTAGACAAAGACAAAGATGAGAGGGAAAGATGGCGTGGGATGAAGTCCAAAGGTGAAATTTATTGGTAGAGAGTGCACGAGTAGTTTCAGTGGTGCAACAAACCGTTCTCAAATTCATTTCGTTCGTTGAAATTTATACTGAATCACCCTACAGATCCCGCGGCGCAGATGTCGATAAAATTGCTTACTGTGCGTTCCACCAATCATAGCGACATATTTATGGCGAATCACGATATACTGACCGTGTAGCGGGGACAGGTCCACTTATGGTGGTGGTGGCTGGTGACGTGACAATATATAAAGCGTATGTACCTACAATAATAAAATGCATCTCCAAATAAACAAAAACTGTTATGCATATCGCACCTGCTCCAAAGCCTCTCGGTCCGCTTTCATTTTCTCTTCCTCGGCAGCCTCTATGATAGTGGAGATGTCCTTCCCCCGGCCTTGGTTCCCGGCGCTCGATGTCGGCTCTACATACTCCTCCTATAGGTACAGTAGAGTGGTTTTAATATATTGGAAATAAAATCAGAATACGAAACAGAGACTGATAAGGTGAAAACATTTCATTGATGGAAAAGTTTTAAGAGAGAAGGCAGAACACATGGATATGGACACAGAGGAATAGTTTTAGGACTTGGAAATCCGTAGCTAGGTGTATATTTATATGAAGTGACTGTGTATTACAATAAACCTTGAGTTATGCGGGTAAATAAAAGCGCTTATTCGGTAAATAAACTGTAAAAATGGGGGTTTTGGAAGCATGTCTCATGAAACACTTCTTTACAGTCCTAAAGACCAGGAGCGGATCCACTATTATGGGCAAGATGGGCATGCCCATCACCTAAATGACTTAAGTAATTGCCATATCAAACCAGGGATTTTATAATTTATATTTTTGTTATCACTTTGAGGTTGAGGCTGTTTTATAGTTATGATGAGATTATTTCGGGTTATAGTTATGGTATATGTAAAAAAAAATCCACCTGGAAAGCCAAGCCAAGGTTTCAAAAACCATAAAATTTTCTGTCAAGATCTCGATAAATCAATAGGTATTCCTTTATTTAAAAGAAAGCCTTTTTTGGTAAAACTGCAAGAATTTTAGTTTTTTAGACTTCTCCTGAAGTGTTTTTGTGAAAAAAAACCCATAAGTAGGTATACGAGTTATGTAATATTTTTTTAAAAACTTGTTGGGTTAATAACACTTTAAAGCTTCAATTATGAAACTTGGCACCTAAGTTCCTTAGATAATGTAAGTAAGCACTAAGAAACGAATTCCCGGAATTCCCACGGGAACGGGAATTAGCGGGAAAATCCTTTTCTATGAAAAATCTAATGCGCTTAAGTTAGACGCTTGAAATTTGGCATGCAGATACCTTAGTAACTTTAAAAGCCTAGTTACAACAGGATATTACAAAATTTCAACGGGAACGGGAGTTAGCGGGAAAACTTTTGTATGAAATAATGATAAATCTTCCGTGAAAGTTTGCAAATAGGTTTGTTATACCACTCTAAGCCAAAACTGAATGGGTTATTATCGCTATATCGAGGTGTTAAGATGTATGTACAGTGCTGCCACAATGTCAGTTCGATTACACGAACATAGCACAAAACCGATCCAGTTGCAAAGGGGCGTGAGACAGGGAGATGTTATTTCTCCGAAACTGTTCACCTGTGCACTGGAAGATGTTTTTAAGCTTGTAGAGTGGAAAAGACTGGGCATTAACGTCAATGGCGAATATATCTCTCATCTACGATTTGCTGATGACATTAAAAAGAAAATTAAAATTAAAATTCTTTATTGACACCATACATATATACATACATACACGCTCACGCCTGTCTCCCAGAGGGGTAGGCAGAGATTACAGATTTCCACTGGGCACGATTCTGACACACCTCTTTCGCTTCTTCCACATTCATACATCTGCGCATACATGCTCGTCGGTTACGGGTACTCTTAAATTGGCCCTTTTTCAGTATGTCGCCAATCTGGTCGACATGCGTCCGTCTAGGGCGACCCCTCCCGACTCTTCCACTCACTTTTGCTCTATATATTTCCTTTGTCACTCTTTCATCATTCATTCTTTCCACATGTCCAAACCACCGAAGCATTCCTTTCTCAACTCTTGTCACTACATCTTCTTTCAGACCACACTTTTCTCTTATAAAACTATTTCTTAACCTGTCATTCAGAGTCACACCTAACATACTTCGCAGAGAGCGCATCTCTACCGCATTTAATCTACTTTCATGCTTCTTCTGCCATACCCAACTTTCACTGCCATACATCAATGTCGGCACCAACACGGCATTGTGAATAGCCAGCCGTGCCTGTTTTGACACGACCTGACTCGCCACAATGGAGTGAAGGGCCCCATTCACTCTATTTCCAGCATTCACTCTTCGCTCTATATCCTTATCACATCTTCCATCCCTACTAAATATCGAGCCCAAATACACGAACTCGTCAACTTGTTCCACATTCACATCATCAATTTTCAACTCACACGTCGTTCTACTTTCTTCTCTTTCAAACACCATCACTTTCGTCTTGCTCACATTCAGTTTCATTCCTTTCTCCTTCAAAGAATCATTCATAACAGTCACCATATTTTGCAGTTCCTCTGCCGATGATGCAAATAAGACTTGATCATCGGCGTACAGAAGGCATCTGATGACTAACTCACCCATACTTAAACCACATTCTTCTTCTTTCAATCTTTGTAAACAACTGTCCATGAACAGATTGAATAGCCACGGTGACGCTACGCAGCCCTGTCGTACACCCTTATGGATGCCGAACCAGTCCGTGCAGGCCCCGTTGATCCTAACACAAGCACTAGAAGTCACATAAAGTGATTTCAGTGCTCGTATTAGCTCACCGCTCAATCCGAACTTAGACAGTGTTTTCCACAACTCATTCCTCGCCACTCTGTCGTAGGCCTTCTCCAAATCAAGGAACACGCAGAATACTTTCTGGTTTTTAGCCAGAAACTTCTCTGCTACCATGCGCATGGAGAAGACCTGGTCCGTGCATCCCATCCCCTTTCTAAATCCCGCTTGCACATCCCAGATTCTTTCTTCAGTTTCTTTCATAACTCTTTCAATCAACACTTTAGCATAGAGTTTACCGACAATGCTGAGGAGACTGATACCGCGGTAGTTTCTACAATCCTGCTGTGAACCCTTTCCCTTGTATAGTGGGACAATAACGGCCCTGCACCAGTCACCTGGTACTTGACCTCGTCTCCAACATATATTAAAGAAAAGCCACAGCAGGCTTGCTACTAGCCCTTCCCCAGCCCTCAGCATCTCCATTGTAATTCTATCATACCCAGCAGCCTTACCTACTTTCATACTTTTCATCGCTTTCATGATTTCATCCATACTGATCTCGCTTTCTGATTCTTTGTCCTGAGAAGGACCGGATGTACTAGACACCGACGCTTCCTCAGAAACATCACATTCAAACAACCGCTCAAAATATTCCTTCCATCTCTTCAGAACCAATGTTTCGTCGTTTAAAATACATCCATCCTCATCTCGCACTACATTCATCTTCGATTCCTCTGATTTCCCTCGGGCAGTTCTGATAAATTTCCAGAACATTTTTACATTGGCCTGAAAGACACCATACTTAAACTAAAAAATCTAAGCTGAGAAACTTAAAACATTAAACATCTAAAACATAAAACTTAAAAAATTAATAGTTACATAGTTATTATGACGGAAACGCTGGATGATGGAAATGAACATGGACAAGACAAAGGTCATGTCGAACGAACATGTTTCATCATCGCCCGTAACTGTAGGAGGTGTCACCATCGAAGTTGTCGATCAGTATCCCTACCTAGGACAAGTGATCCGATTAGGTAAATCCAACTTCGATAAAGAGGTAGCTCGTAGAATCCAACTCGGATGGGCAGCGTTCGGGAAATTACGACACATCTTCACTGAAAACATACCTCAGTGTCTGAAAACAAAAGTTTTCAATCAATGCGTGTTGCCAGTGATGACTTACGGAGCCGAGACGTGGTGCTTCACCAAAGGGCTTATCCACAAGCTCAGAGTTGCTCAGCGTGCTATGGATAGGGCTATGTTAGGCGTGTCCCTGCGAGATAGGATTCGTATGAAGAAATCCACAGGAGAACTAAAGTTACCGACATAGCCAAAAGGATTAGCACGCTGAAGTGGCAATGGGCTGGCCACGAAGCCCGCAGAGCCGACGACCGCTGGAGTACAAAGGTTCTGGAGTGGAGACCCCGTGTCGGCAAACGGCGTGTCGGTCGCCCCTAACCCGTTGGTCTGATGATCTGCGGAAGGTAGCGGGAAGCCGCTGGATGCAGATGGCGGGTGACCGTTTGGGGTGGCGATCGTTAGGAGAGGCCTATGTCCAACAGTGGACTACAGAAGGCTGAGAGAGAGAGAGAGAGATAGAGAGATGCAAACTTTTGCCATAATTGGGTCATAATTGGGGAAATCTGAAACACAGTTTCATAAAATAGCCTTTCTTTTAAATAACTGAAGATATTAAAAACAATTTTTCCTATCTAGATAAAGCCAGCCTCATTTAAATGCGAATTTGGTCTAGTTGTTTACGTTCTTTTCTAACTTTTGCCTTAATAATACAGAATTTTAACAGTTAACATTTTCCTGAAAAAAAAAACAGTTTTGAATTATTTGGAAAAATTGCACTCAGCACAACTATAATATGGATTATTGGCCACTTCAACAAAAAAAAACAGCTATCAGTGCATCTAGGCGAGGCAAAATCAGTTTTTTAGACTTGCCCATCACCTATTTTGAGGTCTGGATCCGCGCTTGCTAAAGACAAGGGGCAGATATTCCTCGCCTGAATTTCTTTGCAATTATTTCCTTGTATTTAGCTAGTTACCTTGATAGCAGAAGAGATGAGTCTATCATACTCCCGGGCGCGGTAGCTAACAGGCAGCTGTCTCCGCTCGCGAAGCCGGTACACCGCACCCTCCTCGTCTGATGAGGACCAGGAACCGCTAGAGCTTGCACCTGGGGATGTGTGAACATTGGTGTATCTGATAGGGTAGGCTGGGGTGCCATGATGCGGCTAGTAAAATTATTGAGGGTCTAGTAACTCGTGCTAGACGCAAAAACACAATATATTTTGCACTGCGAATTTATTTTGATCAGGGTCTTTTACACTATAGCCAATGCGTTAGTAAAAGCTAAACCATCTGATGATATTTTACGATTCGGTTGGCTCGTATTTTGGGGCATATTCCGTATATTTTGAATTTTTGCATTATAATGACCACATTCGCAATAAGAAACTTTTCACTCTATAAATTAATCCGCATTGGCAGATATACAATATTATACAACAGACTACTTACTGGAACTCTTCTCCTTCCTCTCTCGTTTAATTTCTTCCTCGCTGGACTCCTTCTTGGTTTCCTTCTCTTCCAGTTTCTTCTTGGCTCGTTCTTCTTCCACCACTTTCAGCAGCTCGTCGTATTTCGTCAACTCCGCTTCTAGAGAGTCAATCAGCATGTTCTGTGGAACAGAAGAGTATAATGTATGTATTTATTTAGTTTGTAAATAGTTCCCAATCGATCTGTATTACTAAATTAATATGTTCAGCCAGCAAGATACATTATGTATTCACCCCAAGCTTTGAAGAGTTCTAGTTATCACAGGAACAGCATGGCTAGCATCGGAAGTAAGAGGCCCACTTCAAAAGTTTTTCAGCACGATGGAAAACTTTTGTCACGTCTGTGGTGCTCGTAACTAGACCCGTGCTAGTTATGCACCTAAAGTTAGCACTCTGTGTACTACAATGGTTACGTAGAAGTAACAAGGCTGTATACTTACATGTTGGCACGGCGGACAGAACCAGTCTCCCTCAGGCACCAGCAGAAGCAGCGGCTTGAGACACGACGCGTAGTAGCCGTGTTCGCACTTGTCACACAGGAGGATCCACTCGGGCTGTTCGCAGCTCTTGCATCGGACGCATGCGCCGTCCTCTTGTCCTAGTTATGCAGGTAACGTTGACAACGTTGTGCACTCTGTACTACAGTGGTTACATATAAGTTACGAGGCTGTGTACTTACATGTTGGCACGGCGGACAGAACCAGTCTCCCTCTGGCACCAACAGCAGCAGAGGCTTGAGACAGGACGCGTGGTAGCCGTCATCACACTTGTCACACAGGAGGATCCACTCGGGCTGCTCACTGCTCTTGCATCGGACACAGGCACCGTCCTCTTGTCCTAGTTATGCAGGTAACGTTGACAACGTTGTGCACTCTGTAAACTACAGTGGTTACGTAGAAGTTACTTACATGTTGGCACGGCGGACAGAACCAGTCTCATCAGAAGCAATGGCTTGAGGGCGTACGATCTCGTATCTATATGGCAACGTCGCACTATGGCATTATGAACTACCCAGAATTCCGACGGGACATCTGGCAACAGCTAGTACTTACATGTTGGCACGGCGGACAGAACCAGTCGCCCTCAGGCACCAGCAGAAGCAGCGGCTTGAGACACGACGCGTGGTAGCCCTCATCACACTTGTCACACAGGAGGATCCACTCGGGCTGCTCACCGCTCTTGCATCGGACGCACGCGCCGTCCTCTTGTCCTGGGTATGGAGAATATTATTATTTAATTATTTAATTACCTATCACGTGAGTACAAATGTGCTGCGAATAGTGGGTGGCTCACTTGTAAGCCACCTCTGACTACCCCTTCGGCGATTAGAGTCGTGATCGTGAGTGCATATGTATGTATTTATTTAATTACAAAAGGTTACAAAATGTGTTTCGCTTAACCTAGTGATTCTGAAACTTATAACAGTTTGTACGACCACTAGTCATTCCACAAAATAACGATTGTACTTTTAAAATACAAGGAGCTGTTTATATTAGTCGGTGATCGAAAACGGTGTAACCGACTAATGTAATGTAAATAAGACTGTGGTAGGAGGCGGTTTAAGTACTCGAAGCAATATCTACTAACAGATGTTATTTACATTGGTTTCAAAATCAAAAAATCAAAATCAAAATCAAAATTATTTATTTGTTGAATATAGGTGTAGGTATGGTGTTATAATAGGTACATGTTGCTTAAAACTATATTCTACCCTAAAGGATGTACAAATTTTTTATATATCAATATGAATTGAATTTAAAATTATTTATAATACGAAAAATACATTATTAGCTAATTATTATGTCAATAAAATTTTATCCATGCAAAAATTTCAAAATAAAATTATAACATTCACATTTAATAAATATACCTACTTAACTAAAATGATTTCATAAACATTCATTCTAAAATCATAAATGGGACATAAATTATATTTTATCTTGGAGAAACTCATTGACACTATAGTAGGCTTTTCCAATTAAGAATTGTGACAGTCGTTTTTTAAATAAATGCAGCACTTGTATTTCCCTAATAGAGGTTGGCAGATGATTATAAACTAACGGTGCCATACAGAATATACTTTTTTTAAATAATGCAGTTGAGCGTCGTGGAGCACTGATTTTGTTTTTGTACCTCTCGCTATTGAAATTGTCAAACAAATCGTAATTAGTTTTTACGAAAGTGGCTACCTCTAAAATGTATAAGGAAGGCAATGTTAATGTTTTCAGTTCAATAAAGTGGGGTTTGCACGTATCCGTTGGCTTCAATTTTCTGATTGACCTAATACACCTTTTTTGAGCCTTGAAGGCAATTTCTTTGTCTGTAGAGTTGCCCCAGAAGATAAGTCCATATCTCAGAGTGGAGACAACATATGCGTAATAAGCAGCTAGAACTGCCTTTTGATTTACAACTTTAGACAGCATGTGTAAAGCATAGGAAAATGTATTTAATTTCATGCAAACTTTAACTATGTGTTCTTTCCATGTAAGATGTGAGTCAATATTTAAACCTAAAAATTTTGTTGATTTAATTTCATTTATGATTTTATTATTATATTTTATGTTAATATTATTCAATTCTGATGTAAGTCTGTAGTTATTTTTAAATGTCATTATATTTGTTTTGTCAAGATTAATTAAGAGATTATTTGCAGTTAACCATTTAATCACGTCCGTTAGTGTGTTGTTGATGTCAGTTTCTAAGTTAATGATATTTTTGTTCTTAAATAGTATAGTGCTATCGTCTGCAAACAATACCATTATATTTTTAGTTTCTCTAGGTAGATCGTTTATGTAGATTAGAAACAGAAGGGGCCCAAGGACACTACCCTGAGGTACACCGTATTCAACCATTCTTGTGTCGGAAACGTAATTCTGTAGTGTTTTTTGGACTGGACATAGTTTTGAAACTATCGTCATTTGTTTTCTTCCACTCAAATAAGATTTTATTAGGTTTAACACATTACCTCTTACCCCATAGGTTTGCAACTTCATGATTAACACAGAATGATCCACGTAATCGAAAGCTTTCGTCATGTCCATAAACAAGGCTACAGTAGGTATTCTTTTGTCTATTGATGTGACTACTTCATATAAAAAGTCGTATATTGCTGAATTTATGCTTTTATTTTTCCTGAATCCTTTTTGTTCTGCAGCGAAAATGTTGTTTTTCTCAAAGTAAGAGTAAAGGCAGTTATAAATTACTTTTTCAAAAATCTTTGCAATGATTGGTATAAGGGCTATTGGTCTGTAGTAAGTCATGTTCTCTTTATCAAGTTTTTTAAACATTGGTTTAATAATAGCTGTCTTCAATTTTGCTGGAAAGATACCTTGCTCTATACATAGGTTCATGATATGGCTTAAGATAGGTGATATAGTTTCAGCAACGTATTTAATAACCTTTGTACAGATATCATCGTTACCGGTACTAGATTTGTTCTTAAGGTTTTTTATAATTTTATTTATATCCTTTGATGTGGTAGGGCTCATAAATATTGAATTGACATTAGAACAAATGTTTGCTATTGAGGGTTTGTCCCCAGTGATTGGCTTAATTTGGTCGATATAAAAGTCATTGAAAGCTTGTGCAATTTTTTGAGGATCCGTAATAGTATTATGACCAACTTTGATTTTCCTTATATCTTCAGCGGGGAAATTCAGTTTATTTTTATTGATAATGTTCCATGTTGCTTTACATTTGTTATCGGAGGTTTTTATGTAGTAGTCGTTTTGAGATTTTTGAGTCAATTTTACAATTTTCTTAAAGCGTTTCGAATAATTCTTGAATTTATTTTTATCCTCTTGACAGTTTGATAGTCGATATTTCCATAGTAATTCTCTTTTTCGTTTAGAGCAACGTTTTATTCCTTTGGATATCCATTTTGGTTTTTTTGATGCCGTTACCCTGACTTTAATAATTGGGAATGAAAGGTCGTAAAATAATTTAAAAAGTGTGTGAAATTTGTCAAATGCGTCATTTGGATCCTGGCTTTCATACACTTCGTTAAAACTCAATTCAGAGACGTATTCAGCGAATTTTTTTAAATTTTCATCGCTGTAGTCTCTACGTTCGATAAACCAATAACGAAGGTTGCATCGTTCTTTTACCGGACATTTTAATATTTGCGCTGTATGATCAGATAAAGCCAGCTCTAATACTTTACTTTTACAGCCGCGTATATTATGACTAAAGTTATCGAGGCATGTGCCACTGCTTAGCCTTGTTGGTTCGTTAATAGTCAATTTTAGATTATATGTGAGTAAAAGGCTTTCAAATTCATTACATCTAGCGTTTCGAGAGAGACGATCAATATTGAAATCGCCACATAATATAGTCTTTTTATTTTTATCGCATATTTTTGCTAATAATTCATCCAATTTTCCTAAAAATGTGTCATACGCCCAAGCTGCTGTGTTAGGAGACCTATAAATACAAATAATATTAATGTTATGATCTTCTAATTGTATTCCACAACATTCTAATATATTGGGAGTGTTAAAAGTTTTCAAATTTATTTCTTTGTATCGGTATCTACCGTGCAAAAGAATACATGTTCCTCCATGCCTGTTGTTCCTAGATGATGAAACAGCTAATTTATAGTTTTGTAAATATAAGGTAGGTACATCAGTTTCTATCATATTGTGCTCAGTGATACAGATCACATCGACATCTATTCCTTCATTTTTTAATTCATTAATATGTAGTGTTAGTATGTCAGATTTATTAATTAATCCATTTATATTTTGATGAAATACATTAAGATGTCCGAAAAAACTCAGTTCTTGATGAAGTTTCCTTTATTGACTCTACAATCTCTACATTATTTCTACAAACAATATCCTCATGGCTCCTTTTATTTGCCATGTTGAGATGTTGTGACTTAGTCAGTCTCGCAAAGTAGTAAGGTATTGTGAAGTATCATGTGATGATAATACAGGCAGGCTACGTGATGTTGTGTTCAATGTAGTTGAACCCCATGATGTATCATCTTGCATGGTGGAATTAAAAATCTCATTTTCAGAGTTACGCCTTGATATTGGTTTTCTTATTGTTATGTTTTCCATATTATTATTTAGCATTTCTTAGTTTCAAAATGGTAAAAATAAAAAGAAAAAAAAAAAAATATGCGGTTCCTGGAATCGATCTCGCGCCCTTCGGTTCACGAGTGATTGACTTAACGACTGCACTAGTTCAGTTCGTAACGAGTGATGCGAAATTCTCATTCATAATGAAGATTCGGTGAGATGAGTCAGAGCGTACGTTAGTGGACTTTGACCGTTATCGTTATCAACATATTATAGTCACACAGGAATGCACTTTAAATGTTCTAATATTTCACTCTTGGCACTGGTACGCATCACACACTGGCTTGTTTGTATTATAAGTGTATTATTATTGTTTATTTGTCCAGTTACTCACTGTTCACTCGTAATATATTCTTGTTATTTAAGAAGTTTATTATCTTTGTTATACTGTTTGCGATCACTTTAATAACACTTGTCCTTATGTTACGCACTATATACATTGACTTGATGCAAATTTTGACTGTAATTAGCCGCTTTTTCTGTTTTAATTTAATTTAAATACGGAGCCGATGTAAACATTGGCACAGTGCTGCCGCCTCCAAAGGCCCACTTCTTCTCATAAACACCGTTTTAGTGATAGCTCTGTGTAATAAAAGGCTTTTAATAAAGAAACTATACCTTCTTGTAGTGTCCGCGCCCTTTTGACCGGCTCCACGGGTTCGCCGCTCTCCAGATCGGATTCCGGTGAGAATTCGTGGTCAGACTTTGAGAAATCCACTGCAACAAATAAATAACTTTTATAACTACATCTGTATTTTTCTTATATGAATTTATATCTTCAAATAGGACGGTGTTTTGGCGCTCCAAGGGATAGACATGTACGGGAGTGGTGGGGGATTATTGGCTCATGATTATGGAAAAAGACAAGCCTCAAGGCAGTCGCTAGCTGGACCAAATAGTCCTACAAGCCAACAATAAATAGGTACCCAATAAATAGGTTAAAATACAACATAGAGTCAGGAATCCTTAAGGACATGTTCATATACACTCACGGGCAATGAAAAGAGTCCACTGAGAAAAACATCAAATTACTCATAAACGGAAAAGGTTAGCTTAATGATTCCTTCTGCAACATTGAAGTACATTAAACAGAGCATCAGGATATTACCAACAATAAACTAATATTTTGTACAAATTTTGAATTAAATGTTTGAAAAAATTGGGGTCGTTTGGAGTCAGCATTTTGTGAGTGGAACTTTTTCATTGCCCGTGAGTGTATTATGTATTGTGACTATTGCGAGAAGAAATGGACTGATACAATAAAGAAAAGCATTTTTTAAATGTTCAGAATGACCCTCCGTTCCGGCTTCCTGTACCCTATTTTTAACACCCTAACAATACACTTACAGTCAGGCTCCTCATGCACATGCTCGAACAGCGGCTCATCACTCTCGGAATCATCATCATGCGACGAGTCGGCGGCCTTCCAAAGCGCCTTCTTGCGGCGCCGGCGATTGTCTTCTGAAGCTGATGATGCACCGGACGCCTTCCAGTCTTCTTCCTCGTCTTTGGCGTTCGGGTTCTGGAGGGGAAGTGGGAGTTAGCGACCATTGTGAGTATTGTGACTGATAAAGGCACCTTTGACACGTCTTAGGAAAGGACTTTGTTTATTTATTTATTTAATTCTTTATTTAAAAAATATCCTAACTAATATTATAAATGCGAAAGTAACTGTGTCTGTCTGTCTGTCTGTCTGTCTGTCTGTCTGTCTGTTACTCTTTCACGCCAAAACTACTGAACGGATTTGAATGAAATTTGGTATACATATGGTCTAGACCCTGGGAAAGAACATAGGCTACTTTTTATCCCGGAATTCCCACGGGAAAACTTTTTAAGGCGAAGCGAAGCGCGCGGGAACAGCTAGTAAGAAATAAGTGTATAAAAGGTGTGCTTAGTGCTAAAAGCATTTTCTACCATCCAACGTACAGGAGGTACAGGAAAGGAAGATCTTTAGATAACAAGTGGATTGACGGCAAATTGTTTAACTGATGACACTCTACTGACTGAAGGTAAAAGACCGGTGGTCCATCATCCGTCTTGACCGACCAGTCCCTCCTATAGGGCGTTTGTAGGTTGATGATGATCAACAGATGATGATGAATACTGGCTTAGGTTTGACTAGTTGGATCAACATGATGACAAGTTCAGTAAAACAAACTGAAACTGCAAGTCACCCCAACTTTAAGATAAAAACAGGTTACCTTAACCTTCTTATGCTGTATCTTCAACTCCCTCAGTGCCACCTCTTCCATGTGTCGTCTATCAGCTTCCTCCTTTATCTTCAACTGAGCTATTCTCCTGGACTGCCTCACGGGTGTTATTTCCGAGTCCTCGGAACCGCCTCGCTCCGGTTTGACTTCTGGTTTTTTCTTGTCATTCCTAGTCTTGCCTCCTTTGCCCTTTTTGAGGATTTTCTTTGCACCTTTTTTGCCGGCTGTGGATTGGGATATGTTTTACTGTTAATTTTTATACCATTAAATTAACAATAGGTACATGTCAGTGTTTTTCAACCTGTGGGTCGCGACCCCCCGGGGGGTCGCGAAGCTTCTGTAGGGGGGTCGCCAAAGGGCGAAAAAACTGAGAACTTTAGTAAAAAATCAATAAAGACAATTAGTATTAATTTATTAAGAAAGAAAGAAAACTTTAAAAATACTTTTACTTAAAATTTTCTTAAATGCAAAGGCTGAGCTTGTTGTTTATTAATTAATTTATCTCATCGTGGATCTGTTTTAGTACAACAGACCACATCCACACAGTAAGGCAGATTACACAGAAGACCGAAGAGTATAATCAGATAATCAGCCTCTGTGTCTAACCCTTGTGGACTATGAAAACGCCTTCAACTCCATAGAGACATGGGCAATTTTGGAAGCGTTTCAGAGATTTAAATTCGACTGGCGCTATATCGAGGAGTTGAGGAGTCTGTACGATGCCTACGATGCCGCTGGACAATGGAGATGGCATATGTATAAATGGCGAGTAAATGTCACACCTCTCTGCTTCGCGGACGACATCGTTATTATGGCAGAATCTCTGCAGGAACTCAGCTGGGTGATGGAAGTGGCCTAAATGCTGCTTCCCAACGTGTAGGCTTCGGGGTATAAATTTGGACAAGACGAAAGTCATGTACAATGCTCACATCGAACCGGAGCCGGTGATCGTTGATGAGCCAACAATCGAAGTTGTGCAAGAATATGTCTAACTCGGGCAGACTATTCGGCTAGGCAGAAGCAACTTTGACAAGGAGGTTGCAAGGCGCATCCAACTGGGTTGGGCTGCATTCGGAATACTTCGTCAGCACATATTCTCCTTGGCGAGAGCCTGAGGACTAAAGATTTCAACCAGTGCGTCCTGCCAGTGATGATGTATGGTGCAGAGACGTGGGCACTGACGGTAGGACTAGTCCACCGATTTAAAGTCTGAAGAGAGAGCTATGCTTGGGGTTTCTCTGATAAATCGTATCAGAAATGAGGTTTTCCGTCAGTCAGATGATTAAGATTACGTCAATCAAAATATGCAAGCTGAAGTGGTAGTGTGCTGGTCATATCTGCTGAAGAACCGATAACCATTGGGATAAACGAGTTCTCGAGTAGAGACCACGAATAAGAAAACGTAGCGTGTGAGGCCGTCCTGCCTGATTCAAAGACGATGAAAACTTTTATTCAAGATATTTAAATGCTCAAAAAAGTCAGAAAGAAAAAGCTAATTTCGAAATAGAAATTCCGGGTCGCAATGGCATTAGTCGTACGTACCTATGTACTACATGGCCACACGTATCCGATGTGTGTAATTGTAAAATAGTGTGTTTTTAAATCCGATAAGTATGTACTACTTCGAAACCTAATCATGGAGACCATAAATACGTCGTATGAAATGAATACTGGGAATACTGTAACATACACATACTACATGATAAAAAACCGAAAGGGTCAAGGGGGAAATATTTTTTTTATACCAGGGGGGTCGCGTCATGAAAAAGGTTGAAAAACACTGGTATATGTAATAGATATTGTGGATATCAGTTGAGGTATAGAAGTTAATGTAATCTTAAAGAGATGTAAATAAAATTAAGGTACCTAAACTATAAAGGGTTTCTTCCTCTGATTCTTCGCTCGAGTTCTTCTGATTCTTTTTATCTTCCACTTTTTTCCTGCAACAACAATATTTGAATAAAAATGTGATTGATGAACAAATATCTATGTTGGTGCTAAGAACTCATAATATGCTAGATTTTACCTGTTTGAAGTTATAATCTTCTTAGGTTTAATTTTGAGCCGTTTCCCTTTTGTAACTGGTTCTTCATCCTCGCTTTCTGTTTGAGATTCAGTTTTATTTTTGTCACTATGACTGCTATCCAACAATGATCTTTTCAAGGACTTCGCATTTGGTTTCTTTGAGTTCTGATCACTGTCTTCCTCTTTTTCTTCGTTTTCGGAAGCTTTTTCGTCATTTTCCGGTTTAATGGACACTTTTCTTCTTTTTAATTTACCCCTGTTGGCTTTAATTTTCTTACGAGATGAAACAGGTGATGGTTTAACAATTTCATCTTCAGAATTACTTTTGACAGGATCTTCTAGTTTCGATTCACTTTTAGAGGCTTTTGCACTGTCCCCATTAGATTTTTCAGGCGTTTCTGTAGGCGATTCGTCTTTTTCAGGTTGCGAATCTGCTAAAGGATCTTTATCGACATCGTTTGTCTCCAATTTAAGCTTTTTAGGAGGCAGTGTGTCATCGAGTTTACCTTCTTTATCATTGTCTTGAGTTGTGTCTTGATCATTCTCAGAATGTTCATTATCTTCGTGCTCAGTAGAAGAAATACTACTTTTCCTTTTTTCTATGATAGCAGACTTATTATCACTACAACTATTTGTCTCTACTGGCGAACTAATAATAGTTTTATCTTCTTTTAACTTTATTTTCCGCGGTGGCGCACTACTATTTTTCTTTAGTTTAGATTTACTTTTTCTCTTATTCAGTTTATTATCAGGACTCTCACTATTGCTTGTATTTTTATTATCATTATTTACACTAGAACAACTATCAGACTTTTCTATATTCCTAACACAATGTTTTTTGGGATCAGATTTTAATGCCTCCACACTATCGTTGGACTGTTTCTTCAGTGATCTTTTCGTTACAGATATTTGGCTACTTCTTAATTTAATAGTTGATCCTATTTTAGGAGATTTACTACTTGAACTACTTAAATCAGTACTACAATCACCATTAGTACGATCTGCACTTTTGCTGTCTCTTTCTGATGTTTGTTCGGAAGAGTTTGATTGTTCGATTGCATCTGTATTACCAGTATCATTATCAAAACCACACCCTTCCCCCCAGAAATACATAATCGGCTCACAAATCTCTTCTCCTATGATATAAGAACTTTCACAATCTGCACCATTTCCCTCGCCAGTAATCACCATGACTGGTTCTTCAACAGCTTCACTTACTTCATCACTTTCAGCCTCTTTTGTTTTGGGCGATTCAGGTTTTTCAGGTGATATAGGTTTTTCAGGTAATTTAGGCTTTTCAGGCGATTTAGGTTTTTCTGGCGATTTAGGTTTTTCTGCAGAGTCAGATTCTTTTACTTCTGATTCTTTGTCTTCTAACTCATCTTTGTTTTTCGGCAGCTCTTCTATAGGTTCTGGTTTTTCAACTATATCATCTTCTACTTTCTTGTCAGAGGGTTTAGGAGATTCTGATGCTTTACTTTCGGCATTTTCAATATCAGGATTGGTTTCTGGTTCACCTTTTTCATTTATGCTTTCATCTTCTTTATCACTTTCAGGCTTATTAACTTCTTCTTTACTCTGTGCATCAGTATTGCTTTCAGTGGGCTTCTCTTCTGGTTCAACTTTCTCTTCACCCTCTTCATTATCTGATTCTGATTCTGGACTTAAAAACTCTTCATTGTCATCCTCGGGCTTCGTTTCCTAAAAATAAAGAAATAGATAATCAAATAGAAAACATTATAACATAGAAGAACTGGAGAGTTGTTAAAACAATAAAGGAAGACATTGTAAAACACCGTTGCGTGAGGGAACAGCTACCAAGTACCTTAGTCTTGTAGAAAGAGCAGCATTAGCATGAACTAAAGATTTATTTACGCAATAAAGTAATGTGTTTGTGTACTATGGGATGATTTAATAGGATTTTTTTTTCTACTTTTAAGTAATATGAGCAGTGGTAGTTCAGTCGGTTAAGTGCCCGCTTCTCACGCCAGAGATGCGGGTTCGAATCCCAGCTCTGACATGACAATGAGTTCTTTTAACTTAAGTACAATGTATACCATCGCTCTTACAGTGAAGGAAAACATTGTCAGGAAAGCTGCATATCTAGATCTAGCACATCAAGATATGTGAACCCACCAACCCGCAGTGGACCAGCGTGGTGGGGAAATGGTCCAAGCTTAGGAAGGCAGTTTAGACCATGGGGATATGCACAACGGTTCCATTCGAGAGGGCCAGGTGCAGGTACTTACACCCCTACAGAGAATAGAATATAAGTAATTTATACCTTTTTCTCCTCAGGAACCACCTCTGCACTATTTGAGTCTTCATTGATGTTTGTCTCCTCCGTGGGCTCAGCAGATGCTCCAATGTCCTCACCTTTCTTCAGCTGCCCAATAACTTTAACCAACTCTTCCCTATTTCTAAAACAAACAAAGCCAAGACATTTTAAAACTTGGTTCAATACTTTTTCTCATGGCATTGCAATACAATACATGTAACAAAAGTATTACAAAATGTTTAGACCAAAATAATAATAGTAAGACTATAATACCTAGATCTGTGCAACATTTTTGGTTTATTGTAACATGAATTATGCAGCTTTTTGGTACTACTTATAAACATTTAATTTCCCAAATAGATGCATATGGTATGGCCATGGATTGATCCCAACTCAATTAAAACCAATAAATAGTTTAAATATTTACCTTGCCACCAGCTGCCATGTCTCTTCATCTTGATCCTCCTTATACAAATGCAGGTTTGCCTCGTGGTCCACTTGCATCCAGTAAACACAACCATTTTTATCTTTCCCTATTGGTTCCAGCCGCAAGTCGTTACAGGCTATTGCATTTACTGAAGTCTTGAACTTACTGTGACATGTGAACTGATATTCTAGCAGCACCTACAAAAAATTGAATAGCTAATTAATGCAAATTCTGACACAGTGGTATTATAATTCTCACAAAGGGTTTGTTAAATCTGATATGTACACTAGTTTTCTCATGTTTTGGTTCATTCAACAGATATCTGTGCCAGTAATACATACATACACTTTTCAACAAACTACAGAAAAAAAATGACAAAGAAAGCAGGTATTAGTGTATTTGAACTGGGTTCATATTAGATACCTATACTCAATGTAGGTTTGTAAAAATAAGGAGTATTACTAGGTATATCCTTTTTTCATAGAAAAACAATAACCAACATTGTTGTCTAATGATGCATGTAAACAATTACAGTAGTGCATACCTAGTTCTTGTATATTACTCACTTATTATGGATAATTTATGTTAATTTACTTTTATATGTATTATTTACCTTCAGAATCTTCAATTTAACCTGCGTGCTAGCTTTCTTGTATGAGAATCTTTCCAATTCCCAAGCTTCTTGGTGATGACCATGTTGATGGCAAAATTTGATCAGACATCTCTCCCAGCGGTTACTCTGCACCGACTTCAATGCACGCCTCAACAATCGCAGATGAAGGTCTTTCAGAGGTTCTAACACTACACAAAAAAGGAAGAAACAAATGTGATTATTTGTTTGTATAGCAATACACACTAAAAATAGTTTACAACAGTTACCTTCTTGGGTATCCTCGATCGACTCTTGCAATTTCGTTATTGATGGTATTTCTAGGCCGTACAGTTTACCAAACACTTTCAAGAAAGAGTATATTACAGCGAAATTAGGATCATTCGTACAAGTAGTTTCGCCATCAGACGCCATCGTCGATTGCTATGAAAATATATTTATTTACACATTTTACGTGCTCAATACTACCGGAGCATTATTAATTCACTTATCCTTAAACACTAAAGTACAAAATATATACATGATTCACGAAAACATCACTGTAAGAAAGCTTTTTATTTTCTGTAAAATAAAAACGAAGAAATGACAGCCATCGCACCATAAACTAAATCAATGATTTTTTAAATTTGGTAAGCAAAGCTGTTCACAGATTAAAATAAAACAACCTAGTGATGGGGTAACTTTCTCAGTGTCTGGTAACTCAGAATAATAATAATAAGATGCTCCAATGTCCTTGGCTCTAATAGGTATTTTTTTTATAGGTAACCACGGGTTTGTCAACTTGTCAGTAATATTAAAGTGCAGCACAAGTGCAGGGTGTTCCGTACATGACGAATTGATGACGAATCAGTCTATCTTATTTGCCGGGCTGTACCATGTCATAGAGAGTCATAGACCTATATAGTTCTCTATTAACTTTATGGTAATATCCTTACCTCAGAAGAATAATAATAAATATATAATCTATATCCTCACCTCACCCCATCGCAACAGCAGCAGCAGCGCGGGCAAGCGTACGCAGGCCCTACCCCAAGTACCTAGTGACGTGCGCCAGCGCGTTGGCGAGGAAGGGGAAGTCTGTTAAGTTTAGACATAATCCACGACCACATCCCACAGCAGTAACGGCAGCCATTTTCTTTATGTTTCTTTATTTTATGAAAGTATGTAGCATTTCCATCTTTCCTAATAAAGCTTTCTATTTCATAAATCCACAAAAGTAATAAATACTTACTGTGTATAATATAGGCGGATGGCGCGGGATATCCGCTAGTCGCCACATGCTCGCCACCAAAGAACAAAAGTACTTATCTGCCGCCACGTAGCGGTACTCGCGCTGCACTACCTCTGCGCTATACACCTACGAATTGGAGTAAATTTTCAATGGTCTATTGGATTTTATAAACCTACACGACCCTATAGAGTAGGTACTAATCTAGTCGCCGAAAAAAAAGAACAGAGAACTTTTCATAGGTAGGTTACATTTATTCCGGTACGTTATAAACAGTTTTCCAATATCTATTCTAATAGTAAGTTATAAATACAAAATATTTGGAATGTTATAAAGTTTTCATAAATATACTTCATCACGACCCATTACGTCCCCACTGCTGGGGCACGGGTCTCCTTCCAATGAAGGAAGGGTTTAGGCCTAGTCCACCACGCTGGCCAAGTGCGGGTTGGTGGACCCCAACACAAGCAAGCTTGTGCTGAGAGAGTTGTCGGGTAAGTGGGCAACCCGACTGTCAGATGTTTTCAAGCCGCCCGAAGGCCTCTGACTAGGCTTAACGACTGCTGCCGAAGCGGCAACCGGGACCCACGGCTTAACGTGCCGTCCGAAGCACGGAAGCGTCCAGAAAAGCACCACTTGAAATTGGTCACCCATCCAATGGCTGACCGTGTCAGTTGTAGCTTAACCTCAGCGATCAGTTACGATCACTGAGGCCCGCTCGACTACGGACGCTTCAAATATACTTAAGTATCTATGAATAAAATTGTCATTTAATACACTAATCAACATATTTTTTTCATGTACTTATACACATATTACTCATACCTCATACACATATCGGCCTGATATAGGCATACGAAATTTCTCAGATATGTTTTATGCATTTTTATGTACTTTACAAAAAATATCTATCATATTCATAATCATAAAACTATCGCATCCCATTGGACGACAGTAGCCACTCTACTAACACAGTTGTGATTGCATCATTCAAAAGTTTAGGAAATATACTTAAACATAATCCTTTCATACAAAGGAAGAAATCGATATTAGTGAATAAGCTCTATAATTTTATTGTGTCAGCTTTTTCTTGTTTTTTTGTACAAATAAATAATATCTATCTTTTCTAAACTTTCGAAGTAAATTATCAGTGGAAGGCAAAATACAACGTTATTCTACAACGTCGCGAACACCTCTTTTCTCTCAGCTTTCGTGAAGTGTAGCACAGCTGCTATGGCATTCAGCATGTGTTTACGACCAGCGTAGTCGGTAGATCTTAGATAGGCCATCACTACGTTCTTCAGGTATTCTAGGTTAGCTCCTTCTCTTGACTGGATGCGACGTAATCTGGAGGCAGAAAATATTGCAACGGTTAAACCATTCTCTATGTACCTATACATATCCGAGCTAAGAAACTACGGACTAAAATTCAGACACACCCCTCTATTTTATGGTATGATTTATATAGTTCCAAAATAGGAAATAGTGTTTCTGATCACACTGCCACCCCACCGCAATTATTATAATTTTATAGTGTTATTATCTATCATCCAGGGAACATAACAAAAAATTTTGTCTACTGTATGATTTATGATACATATTGAACACATTACACATACCTTTCAATTTCCTCTTTTAGTGTCCTGACAACTTCTTTAAACCGCTCTTTTTCTATTGTAGATTCACGTTGACTATCTCTGTAAAGAAATCAAAACTTTGTTTATCAAAATTTCCTAGCTAAATCAAATTTTCTAGATTTGCTAAAATGTTAAATCTTACTTAGAAAAGTTAAATTTCGCATTAGTTCCAAAAGGATTTGAGAATGTTTCTCACCTGAGTTGTCCTTCCAACAAATGTTTGTCTTTCCTCAGCTGAGATATGTCCAAGTCTTTCCTCGCCAGCTCCTGCGCATAGTGAAGCATATGCGGGGGTGACGTCACATCCTGGAAACAGAAGTTATTTGAAAAATATTACCGATATCTTTAACTTGTACCTACTACTACTTACTTACTTTACAAGCCTTACGACCCTAATAAGGCATCATAGAACCTGATGGTAAACTACGTAAAAATGTAATGCCGTGCTGTGTCGAGCTATGCTATGGGTTTCACTGAAGAATCAGCGACAGACGTAGCTCTTAAAATTTGCAAGCTGAAGGTGGCAGTGGGCGGTATATGTGCCGAAGAACCAATGACCAGTGGGGTAAACGAGTTCTCGACTAGAACCCACAAACAGACAAGCATAGCGTGGAACTCGCTCAGGCTCGTTGGACCGGCGACCTTAGACTGGTGGCTGGTAGTGGCTGGATGAGGAAGGCTGGGTACACGCTTGTCTAGCTACCGTACCACAACCGTTGACAAGCGATCGACGCTGCTTAATGCCCTGTACTCACATACGGTATTACCCAATCGAGCTAAACTGTCGAGGAAAACCCATGGCATAATTACTTTCATTCCATCGAGCTGTGAGTTTTGCGGTCCACACGTAGATTTTTTACTCGACTTAAACTATGGAGTAATAACGATAGTGAGTACTGGCCATAAGGATTGCTAGTTTCTAGTGTTCGGTGTTGGTACCCCCACTCCCCACTGACGCGGGCGGCGTACCTTGGACAGCGTGGTCCTCCCGGCTCGGCCGCCGGCAGCGCAGCAGGCAGTCGGCCTCCTCCAGCAGCGCGGAGCGGCGCGCGCTGCGCCGACAGCTGCGCCTCGAGGCTAGCGATGGCTTCAAGGATACTATATTCAACTTGACTGAGTAAATAACTAGTGTTTATACCAATTTTGCTAGGGTCGCTGGTGCTGTAGCTAACGAAGGAGATCTGAATGCGTTACACGGGTTCGTTATCGCCGTCGATAAATTCGTTTAATGCGCGTTCCTCTAATAACAGATTTATATATTTATGACGAATCGCCATATAGCGACGTTTATCTACATCGATAACGAACCCGTGTAACTACTAAACTATCGCCGTCGATTAACTTATTAAATGCGAGTTCCTCTAGTCATAGCGCCGTATTTGCGACGTTTATCTACATCGACACCGAACCCGTGCAACATCATCTCGCGGGTATACCTTGGGCAGCGCATGCTCCTCCCGACTCGGCCGCCGGCAGCGCAGCAGGCTGTCGGCCTCGTCCAGCAGCGCGGAGTGGCGCGCGCGCTGCGCCGACAGCTGCGCCTCGAGCCGGGAGATGCGCCCGCGCAGGTCGCTGGTGATCTCGGTGTGGTAGTCTTGCTCGTGTTTTAGTTTCTGAAGAAAAGAAAATTGTTTTATTTCTAAAACACAGAGAAACAACACATACGTTTACAAGAAAGGGTTCAAAAGTAATAAAAATCAATAAAAAATGACTATGAATGTGTGTTTCTGGTTGGGTGAGGAGTAAGTAGGGTTTTTTGCAATATACGGATCCAATGTTAAAACTGCAAGATAATATTAGTGCGCGCTATAGTTAATGAATGCAAAATGATGTGGAGATGTATTATTTATTACGTTTATTATTTCTAGTAGGTATACAATGATGTCTACAAGATGTTGCAAAATTTGTATAGTTAGCCGACCGTAGTGACTCACGGGCTATTTCGTTATAAAAAACCTCATTTGACCTGAATTTATGCATAGAATTACTATAGTTTCACTTTCCTCAAGAAAGTGCTATATCGGAAATGATTTGAAAATTATAAATACCTCTTCATACAGCTTCAGGGCGTCAGCCTTGTCTTGTTTTTCTTCTTCAATAATGACGCTGTATTCCTCCAATTTCTCTTTTAACGTTTGTATTTCAAACTTTAGTTCATTTACTTCAAATTCATCTTTGACTTCACCACGACTTTCCCTCTTATTCTGCTTTTTGAAGGTTTCAAATTCATGTCTAAGTTTTTCATATTCTTCATTACATTTGAAATGGACGTTTTCATACCCTTCAAGTTTGAATATATTTTCTATATCTATTGGGAATCCGAGTTTTTCATTTTCAGCTATAAGTTCCTTTTTGAGAATGTGTATTTTGTCTATTAGTGTCTGTATATATTCGCTGTCTGCCAGCTTTTCGTTGTCCGTTTCGCTTTTCTGTGTAGCCTCATCTGTAAAAATAATCATGGTAGCATGTTGTAGCAATAAACACTATGGTACTAGACCTATCGCACTTTTGAGCAGAAGACATCTGCCATCGGCGAGAATGAAGTCAGAAGCGTTGGGAGGTTGGGGATCAAAGTGGAGGTCTAACTTTTTGAGCCCTATATGTCACTGATTAGGCATCTGGACCTGATGATAGTGAATTTCACATTGGAAATACAAATTTCCAGTGTCCGGAGTGTATTGGTGGCTGTCAAACCTCCTCTCATTTTCGCTATTGGGCGATTTTTTTTACAGAATTGCACAACAGCTTGCAAATTTTAACACCAAAATCCACACTTACCATAGCTTCTTTCGCTGCCCTGCACAGAGGCACTCATCTGCGCTTGCAAGGACTCTTTCAGCGTGTGTATCAGCCTCTCGTCTTGTCTGCACCTCGCGTCGTATTCGCCTGTGAAAATAAAAATACGTTTATGTTCAGATTAAAAGTTCTTTTTTTATTAAATACAGGTAAATGGGAGGTTTTCAACCATAGACAAACAACCATAGATTATAGATGTTATACTCAACAGCACTGCATTTTTTTTTAGATGCCGGCATTTCAAACTATTAAAATTATAATTAATAGCATTTCAATATTTTAAAAACAATATCAGATATAAATAAATAATAATGAGAATATACATATACTGGTTGACGCAAAAGTGGTATACTGCCGAAAGAGATAGCCGGTAATTTACCACTATTTTAGTTTTACGACCTTTGGAAAAAAAATTGCTTCTGAATAGAAACTAGGTGATTTTACATTGTGACTTTTTTCAGAATGACCCCCGTCACCCTCTTTCGGCTTTAGCACTATGTACGGTCAGCTGCATAAGTTGTTATACACTTCTGTACCTTGTCAAACTGACGAACCGTCAATGCTTCAATGAATGGATAGGCGGTTTGTTAGATTGACAAGGTTCAAATGTGTATAGCTACTTATGCAGCTGACTGTAGATATACCTATAGCCGCCGACAGTTCCGCCACCCGTCCTTCTAACACGGATACTCTTTCTTCTTGCCTCGCGCACGCCTTGCGCGCCGCCTCTTCCGCGCGTTTCGCTTTTATTTGCTCCTGCAATGGGATTGGATAGACAATTTATTGTTTGTTATAAATTGGTGTTTATAAAGCAAGCCTTTCTGTCCTATATCTATGTATAAGACGAAAATAATATGATTTAATTTCAAGAACTTTCTTATTTTGATTAAACCATGAACACTAGCGCCCAATAGATTAAAAGGGTTATTAGGTATATTATTGTAGAAATATAATCATGATGAAGCTCATTCATCCCGATAGCATCCAGGGGCGCCAAAATCGAGCCGCCAGTAAATCTACATACAACATTAGCCATCTCCTACCTCCCGTATAGCCACCGAGTGCGTCTGCTCAATCAGCGCCATCTTGTGTTGCAGGCGCACTAGCAGCGGCGGGGTCTCCTAGTGACGTGATGACGTCACAGTCGGAGCTATATAACACTAACTAGCTCTCACCTCACGTATAGCGACCGAGTGCGTCTGCTCAATCAGTGCCATCTTGTGTTGCAGGCGCACTAATAGCGGCGGGGTCTCGGCGGCGCGCGCCTCGCTCCGCGCCAGTCGCCGCGCCGCCGCCTGTAGCTCATTGGTCAGGTCTCGCACGCGCTTCTCTAGCTCTGCTGTGGTCGCTGTGGGGGTGGGAGTGGTGTTAGTTTGGTTGAGGAATAGGGATGGTGGGATGTGATAGGCTAGGAATGTGGTATAGAAATAGTTTAATAAATATATTAGAACTACGAAACATCCAGAAATACGCAAGGTGGCGTCTCGGGATCGGCAAATCACATCGCAAATAAGAATTAAAATAATTTAGTTATGATATGATTTATTGGAATAAAAATGTTCAATGATGCATACCATTCGATTCAGAGCTCGTGACATGTTGGCCTTCTAGTTTTTCCTTGCTTTTCCTCTCTACATTAAACTTCATGTGCAGTTCTCTAGAATACAACAGATGTTTAAAATTATTTATTGAGTAACTTATACTTATTGAGAACTCATTACAGAGAAATATGTAAAGAAGCATTTCTGTGTATGATTTGCTTCGCCTTTGAATCTTTTCATGTCGGTATTCAGGAGGAATTCGGAATAAAAAGTATCCTATCTATAGCACACTGGAACAATGAAGGTATGTAGTACTATGTAGTGATGATTTTTTAAAAATTAGTTAAGAGGAGTCTCATCATTTCAGTAGAACAATATATTATGTACAATCTTTTCCTTTTCATAATATTAGTTAAGAATATGATCAAAAGCTTACTTTAGCATGGCAGCATTATCTGCCCTCTCTTTCTCTCGCTCCTGGATCTCATAGGAGATTTTTGCTTTTAAATTGCTTACTTCTGCCAAGTGCTGTTGCACTAAACTTCTGGTCTCCTCTTTCATTGCCGCTATAACACTTTCATACTGAAACAGGGGTTAATAAAACATATTAATCACCCAGAGATTCTGTAAGTAAGTATACTATGATAGTTTCAAAATATGAGGAAACATTTTTTTATGTAAATGTGTGGCCAAATGATTTGGTAAAGTAGTGTTACAAAATCTGTCTAGTGTTTAGTTTAATTGTGCTATTTTGTATTTCAAAATAAATAAGAACACATACATAGTGTGATGCAGGAGGACATGCAACTTTAGTAGATTAAAACCTGAATTCTACCTTGTCTCTTGTGACTTTCTTATCAGCTTGGAAAGCTTCTTCAAGTCTGGTCTTCTCCGCTGTTAATGTTGCCAGTGACAGTGTGAGTGCTGCCACTGAATCTCCACCTGTATTTTAAAGAAATAATTCGTCGCAGTCGTATAACAGTGACGGATCAGATTTTTTTCGATTTTCGGATTATTGCAGATTCGTCTTTAAAATTTCATTATTTACCAATACAACAAAAGTTTTTTTTTCAAATCTTTTATAATAAGTGAAATACAGAGTCGAACACTGACGGTTTTGATTTTTTTCGCGTAGTACATGGACGCTTTTGACGTCCCGTCGATGTTCAGCGGTGAACCTCACCCCCCGCGACCCGCTCCCGCGCGACGGTTTGTTTGTTATGTCAGTGTTCTATGTAGGAGCACATGGAACACGTAATGAGTACTTAAAATGTTTTTTTGCTATAATTATTATTTAAAAAGTTCTGTTTTCCAAGTAAATATGTTTTTTAACTTCTCCCATAGAACAAAGACGGTCTCTTAAATACGTCGTTATTCTTGTGACTTTGTTTTAATAAAATAAAAACTCTAGTTTTCGCTAAAATCATTGAGAAGTTAGTTATTATTAGTTACGGTGTTTTAAAAAAGCAATATTGTTTGTTTGTTAAATTTAGTGACGGTATTTCAAATGCGACTATGTTCTTTGACCTAACTAGTGTGTTTTGTATAAACCGTCATTGTTCTATGCATAAGTTGTAGACGTGTGTCGATAACCGTCGTTATTCTTTGGGATTATTTTATTGTTCTATGCATAAGTTGTAGACGTGTGTCGATAACCGTCGTTATTCTTTGGGATTATTTTAGGATACGTCGTTGTTCTTTCATAATATTACGTATTTTCAATGGAAAATAAATAAATTTATGATTTTTCAGTACATTTTTGCTAATTTATTATGTTTTTAAAACTATGTGCTAAAAAAACAATGTAAATTTATGTAAGTACTTTTTTGTTCATCACCTCTACCGCCAGAGGCAGGTGACGATGGGAGCACGGTACCATGCGGGTAGGTTTGGAATTATATTTTTCCGGCCATTCGCATGAGTTACCAAACATACAAACCAAGTCAGTCGTAGAGTCCACATCAAACATTAAATTTCTGTATTAACAACTACCAGGGGTGAGCCCACTTTATTCATGTATTAATTTCAGGAAAAAATCCCCGTAAATTCTGTAATTCTCACATTATACTGACTTCTCCATAAAAAGGGTGAGAAATCCTACCTCGGAAACTATAGACCCGTTAGCTTGACATCACACATGACATGTGTACATAATTACATTTTATAAATAATTCACAATCGCATCCGTTCTCTGCTGAACTAACATCAGCCACCAGAACAAGCCAGTTTCCGACCTAGTTGTTCTACCGCGAACCATATATATGTCGGAAGCGGAGGTGGAGGAGGTGCACGTTCCTGGGGTGGCTGGGTGTCAGGATTGTCCGACATCGTGTTTCGTAGGCGTAGGAATGGCGATTTTAAGAAAAGTCACTTTAAATAATCACTTCGTTTAATTATCGCACAGTTACACAACACAATAACACTTAGCAATCACACAGCAAGCCAGAACACAGAAAGGGTAACGTAATGTCACTAAGCAAGAGAAACGCGGGACAGTTTCTAAACGTGTGCGCTGAACGACGGTCAAGTACAGACTGACTCGACTCTACGTTGTTCCCCACCATCTAGACTCCGTCGAGCGCCACTAGAGGCGCTGGCGTTCCCATTGTCACTTGTTTCGCAGAGACTCCGCTAGGTGGCGCGACAGTTGAAGTCCGTTTCCGACACGGCCATCCTGCTGGCACACGCCCTCGTGTGTCATTCTGTGAAAGAAACATTTTCTGAGAGTAACCCGCTCGGCCAATCTTCCTGACATTTAAAAAAAACAAACTAAAAGTCTCTCTCTCTCTCTCTGTCATCTCTCATCTTTCATGAAAACTCATAAGTCAGAATCAAACTCTATTCAACCAACAGTATCAGCACTAACACAAATTTACACACAGACACAACTAGTACACGTCAAATCTTATGTACCTAGGTAACTTTCATCAGTTTGCCATGTAACAATCACGAACAAAAATATCATCACAATGAGTTATTCTGATACAGCATTCGAGTAATCACCTATCACCACGGTCAATCCAAACCGAACTCAAAGACGCATCTCCACCTCATGTGGATAGCACGCGTGTATCACACGCTACGGTCACACAAGACCACGGTTAATCCAAACCGAACTCAAAGACGCACCTCCACCTCATGTGGATTGCACGCGTGTATCACACGCTACGGTCACACAAGACCACGGTTAATCCAAACCGAACTCAAAGACGCACCTCCACCTCATGTGGATTGCACGCGTGTATCACACGCTACGGTCACACAAGACCACGACTACAACCAGAGCCTTACACGAGCACGAGCTCTACATCCACTCTCTCTCTTACTCGGTTCAGCTACTAGTTAAGTCGAATTAATACGGTCGATAGTAACCACTCGAATCCACCCAAACTCAATCTTCATCATTCTCTACATAGTCTACATCATCGTCAATACTGATTGGTACATCGCTCGCTGGCATGTTTCTTAACCTATCGTGAGCGTATTTGTAAGTTCGTTTTGAATTTACAGCCTTTAGTCGATAACGATCACCATCTAAGACCTCGATTACTTTAAAAGGACCTTTAAATTTTGCATCTAGTTTAATTTGATTTCGCTCTTCATTTTCTAGCAAAACAAAATCACCAATCTCAAAATTCACTACTTTGGCCTTAGTTCTATCAAAACGAGTCTTATCGTAGTCAGCACTCTTCTGAATATTCTCTGACGCAGTTTCGCGAACGCTTTCAATATTGACGTCGTTATCAACCTCACTACACATCAACGACAACGGTCTTGCGACTTTACCGATAAGTAACTCCAATGGTGAAACCTTTGTAACGCGGTTCAAGGTACAATTAATTGCAAGTTGTACTTCACCTAGCTAGAGCATCTTGCCATGATTTGTTGCCACTGGTCGCTACTGCAATCAAAATCGATGCGGCGTTTGTCTGCCAACGCTGCGACACGGCCATCATGTCATCTCACACGTCCTCGTGTGAGTTATCTGGAAAGAAAGAAAAACCACCGCAGTAACTGAATTTTACTCGGCCAGTCCTGACCTAGTCAGGGAAGAAAGCAGTGGGCTGATGAACTCTGCATTCATCACACTGATGAACTATGAAGCTTTAACTTGAACAGTATCAGACAAAACAAATCAATACTCGAAAGCTAATCCACCATCTTTAATTCTGTACTAAAGAAAAACACGGATCAGGATCCGATTACCACCACGATTACCAATGGTCCTTGCTCACTTGTCCGGCAACCACCATCCGGTTACCCAAGTACTCATCACGAATGCACACCTTCATCCGGTGTCATTCCAGTGCCTCCATCCGGCACTCACTAACACTTCCATCCAGTGTTAGTCTGCTACTACCACTTCCATCCACTGGCATTAAACAATTGAGCAAGACACACCACAGAAACACACAATTCAATCGATTGCTTCATCATTACTTAGCATAAAAAAGATCATAATTAAAAAATAGGGAATCAACTTTCGGAGATTTACCTAATGAGGTCATGGACGCATGTTCATAACCCTACTTAACTTAAGCTCAGGATTTTGATCAACCTCCATGTCATAACCTTTTTTTTTTTTTTTAAGTCAACAGGTCTGGCAACCCGACAGATTAACAGTTCCAGGACTCGAACCTCGAAAATAATTCCACAGTACCGGTCACACTAACCTCATCCACGTAATGAAACATATAGCCTCTAAACTTTGAAACTACAGTCATAGTTTAAACGAAAACAGCTCACCAGATTAATGCAACATCCCAGCAGGCGCGCTCACTACGCACAGATCGACCCTCTTCTCCTTGGCTGCACCGGATCCACTCGCTCCTCCACTGGCAGCATCCTGGTCCTGTCTGCAACACTTTGGGCAGCTGGATGCGTAGTGGCTCTGGTAGTGACCGCAGGCTTCACTTTCAGAGCACGACTCAAGGCAACCATAAGCCGTGCGCCTTGCAGATTCTCGTCGTTAACGCACAGGTCCGCAGTCGACATCCAATAACGTACGTCGACATCGGATTTACTGGGATTGAAATCGGGTAACCTCAGCTCGGTCGACGACGAAGGTGTCTTCATAGCTCGAACAAGCGTCTGGAAATTCCGATTCTGTTTTTCTAGAAGCTTCTGCCATTTTTCGTCGTTCGTGTCGTGGTGTGAAGCACGTGGGGTGGCGTCTTCTGATCCCACATCTGATGTCGGAAGCGGAGGTGGAGGAGGTGCACGTTCCTGGGGTGGCTGGGTGTCAGGATTGTCCGACATCGTGTTTCGTAGGCGTAGGAATGGCGATTTTAAGAAAAGTCACTTTAAATAATCACTTCGTTTAATTATCGCACAGTTACACAACACAATAACACTTAGCAATCACACAGCAAGCCAGAACACAGAAAGGGTAACGTAATGTCACTAAGCAAGAGAAACGCGGGACAGTTTCTAAACGTGTGCGCTGAACGACGGTCAAGTACAGACTGACTCGACTCTACGTTGTTCCCCACCATCTAGACTCCGTCGAGCGCCACTAGAGGCGCTGGCGTTCCCATTGTCACTTGTTTCGCAGAGACTCCGCTAGGTGGCGCGACAGTTGACGTCCGTTTCCGACATATACATGCTCAATCAGATTATTGAAAAGTTCATTGAGCTTAACACACCACTTTACCTTGCATTTATTGACTATACCAGAGGTTTCGACAGTATCTACCACCAAGCAATACTTTCCGCCCTTAACACCACAAAATTCATCCAACCTACATCGTCGAACTCGTTGGTACTATCTACATAAACAGCTCAGCTAACGTGAAATTAAAATAAAAAATTAACGTGTACGCGACCCACGCTGTACACGCTTTGCAATACTCCTCAAAGAGGTCTTCAAGAAGTTGACACAGTCCTGGGAGGACAAGGACATCAATGTCGAAAGCAAAAAATAGTCAAACCTCGGTTTTGCGGACGATATTGCCCTATTCTCCCACTCAACGCCCGAGCTCCAACAAATGTTGCAAGAGCTATCCACGACAAGCCTTGAAGTTGGACTAAAGATAAACCGTTCGAAGACAACAGACATGACCAACAGCATAGGGTTGAGGTAGATAGACAGGAAATACAATATGTCAATGAGTAATTTAGTGGGCGAGATAGAGTCCTTCGTCGTGGTGCTAAGACCGCCAAAGTGAAGTGAGGCTGGGCGGCCCACGTCTGTCGTATGCAGCCGGATAGGTAGGGTAAAAATGCCACCAAATGGGTTGCCGATAACGGCCGCCGGCACAGGGGCAGACCCAGAAGAAGATGGCGGGATGACCTAGACGTGTTTAGTAGGAACTGGAATAAGGAGGCCATGGACAGGGATAGCTGGAAGACCCAGGAAGAGACCTTTGCCCAGCAGTGGGTCACAATTGAGTTGGGAAACTCCGTCATATATTCTCCTCGGCCATCCCTGATCAGAGAAGAAGACTTTTATCATCAGAGCATGAAGACAAAAGTCTTCTTCAACCAGTGCATCTTGCTAGTGATGACGTATGGGGCAGATAGGTGGGCACTGACGGTAGTACTGGTCCATCGATTTAAAGTCGCTCAGCGTGTTATGCTTGGGGTTTCTCTGATGGATCGTATCAGAAATGAGGATATCCGTCAGAGGACTAAGGTTACCGACATAGCTGTCAAAATGTGCAAGCTGAAGTGGCAGTGGGCTGGCTACATCTGCCGGGGAACCGATAACCGTTGGGGTCGACGAATTCTCGAGTCACAAACAAGGACAACCGTAGGCTGGTAGCCAGTAGTGGCTGGATGAGGAAGGCCGAGGAGCGAGTGTTGTGGCGCTCCTGGGGAGAGGCCTATGTTTAGCATTGGATGATTATTGACTGATGCTGGGACACAATGGGGTCTTCAAAAAACATTTTATAAAATAATTGTATTTTATAAAAAAAATTAGGACCTAAACAAAAAATAATATAGCGCAATCAGCACCCTCCTAAATAGGTTCTTTAAAGATCCGTCTTTGAATTTTTCCATATATTCCCTAAAACAACGACGAAAAGTATAATACGCCATTAGACATGCAATAAAAGTCCGTAAAAAAACGACGTATCATATAATACGACATAGTAGGATACATAGAACAATGACCTATCTGATTTTTCAGGAAACCTAGACTTATTACAGACTAATTATACAGGCTATATTGCAAAAGTCCATTTGTATAATAATGTGACCAAATTTCAAATCAATTGCTTCAGCCGTTTTCATTTTATCGAACAAAACGTTGTTTTAAAACTTTAACTGGCTCTCCTGTAAAGTTGCTGTTTTGCAGATCCGTCGTTGTTCTACGACTGCGACGAAATTAATTTTGGGCAGGAAAATTATGGGAAATGTGGCACCAACTGTGTTGCAAACTTACAAAACAAAAACAGTTGAAATATTAAACATAGTCAAAAGAAACATGTATAATAATTTAAAATAAATAATACCTCCTTCAGGTGTACTTTCAGTCTTGTTTAGAGCTTTCAAACTGATCTCCAAAGCTTCCTTCTCTTTAGCTAAACCTTTGTATGCTGCAACTACATCTGCAAAATTGGTAAGTTTTTGTTAATAGTAAATATACATATAAGCTATACTGAATATAAAAGCTTAGAATTAGTAGTTCTAGCTAACCTACACAGGCTTGTATGGTATTAATTCTAATGTAACATGATATCTTTTGATTAATAAAAAACAGTACTGTGGAGCTACTCAAACAGGTCTAGACCTAATGTACACCCTGGCAAAGCATGTAGGGGATATTTCTGCACGTTCTTTTTGCCAATGTTGTTGTTTTGTATGATAGGTACTTAATCATGTACCTAAATGCAAACATGTAGTAATTGGTGGTGGGTCATCTCTCAAACAAAGGTTCTTTAAAAATCTGTAAATACTATCTATATTAGGAAGGTTCACCTTTACACTTTCTACGAACCTGTCAGAAGCCTTGTAAAAGAAATACACTATCACAGCTGTTTGCAGATCAAGTTTCATTTAGGGCACTATTGACTACTGTTTCATAGAAGAATTTGTGCAGAGATGAAGAGGTGTTTTTAGTTACCTCGAAGACGAGTTTCGTAGCGCTTGATTTGATCGGCTTGTTTAGTTATTGTTGATATTAATTCTTGCTTGGATAAAGACTCCATTGTGTCTCAGATTGCATCAATTGTTGGCGTAATTACTAAGGTTGGCACTGAGCAGCATCTAGGTATAGACTGAAAATGTTTTAGTATTAATGAGCACTTAGATTAGAACGGAAAAGGCTGTTAGTCAATAAAAATCGTCATTTTATTTATTTATTTTTTGCCTTTGACTGAAATCCAAAATCTCAAAATATGTCAATGTCAAAACAAAATATCATAGAGAAGATAGAAGAAAACATTAATTTTTGTCTATGTTCAAGTCGGTTTGTCTATGGTGTAGGTATAGACCATAGACTAATAGAACTATTCTACGCGAGACATTATTATTCAGTCTGGCGAAAGACAGTCTGGAAAAAAATAAGTATGGAACGCGTACGAAAAATAATGGCGAGCACCGCTCACAGAGTACTTTTTACGCTATCATAGACATCTTTGGCTTTTGTCATCTGTCAGTGTCAGTCAGTCAATCGTTTAGTTTGAAAAATAATTTTAAATCCTAAATAAATTAAGATTAAACAGTTATTTATATATTATTATTACTGTGGATAAGTGCAGTGTTTGTGTGGAGGTACCTAAGTATTAGTGTTGCTTGATATTATTGATAATAATTATGTTTTATAAAACTTGTGAAATATGTGGTTTAAGAGCCGCTAGCCGGTCGTATAGATGGCCAAAAGAGAATTTTCATGGCCAAATTTCCACTGGATGAGGAAAGGTAAGCTACAATTAAAGGCTAAAGCATAGGATTTAGATTATTTATATGTATAAAAAAGTTAAAGTCTAATAAAATAACTGGAGGGTCAGCACAACCAACAATAGTGCATGAATGTTTTTTTTATCGATATCGATATTTTTATTTATCATTAGTACGCACAGCTCATCAATCAGAACAACTTTTGTCTACTAGTTTTGGAAATTAGCGAAAATCAAATTCGGATCTCCATACAAAAATTACCAGTGACTTTTATTATACCTATATTAAATAATATTTAATTGTTTAATAATAATTATAAAAATGTTGTTTGCAGATGTAAACAGTGGGTTAAGATGACCGGTAAGGAGGATCTGGTTTATGTGCCTATTGAAAAGCTACATCAACTTAAACGAATTTGTGGCAATCATTTTCTACCACAACATTTTAAGAACACAATTGAAAAAAAAAAACAATTCCATGTGTGGGACTTACTGCAGACACTTTATTTTATAATAAATAAATATAATTATATTTTTCCACTTTTATTTTATTTCAACATTGTATCATAGCACTTACGTCAACGGAAAATCTCGAGTTTATTTTATGGATTATATTTTTATGTTCAAATAGGAACATAACATAACGTTGAATCGAGACTTGTGTAACACTGAAATCCTATTGTGTAAAACTGAAATTAAAGTAATACATACACTCGCACTTTTTTTTTACTAGTTATCGATAAAAAATATCCATAAGAAGCACATCACTATTTCAGCGGGGCTATGTTGGTAGTTTTGTACGTCATAATTTTTGTTTTGTTGGTACCCTCTGTTAGTACGCGTGAATAAAAAAAAAATACAAGTATTTTTTCTTTTTTTTTCCTTGTACTCCCATCTCTTAAAACGTAGTGTTCTTTTCTCTATGTTATTATTCTAAGAGTATAAAACGAGACAAAATAACAACATTGTCTTTGCGAAATAATTTTAACACTTTATATTTGTTATTTCCTTTACAAACTAATTTTTGAGTTCTCGGAAATGCTATCGAAGTTCGTTAACATTAAATATTTAAGGTCTACAAAGGATTTTATGATTGGTTGGCGCAATACACGGTAGGTGCACTTTACCACAGTAGGTACCTAACTACCTACATCTATAAAACCTAAAATATGTTTGTTACCCATAATATAGGTATTATGGATAACAAAAATATTTTAGCAATCCGGTGGATCATAATGATTCTAACTACTCCACGGATGCTCACAACACAAACGCGGTTTCGCACTGGGGCTGTGCTTGTACATGCACTGTAAGGAAGAGATATTCTTGGCATAAGTACCCTAGTATTCATATTACATGCTAGGAGCGGTGGTAGCTCAGTCCGGTAAGCGCCGGCTTCACACGCCAGAGATTTGCGTTCGAATCCCGGCGCTGACATGTAGTTAGTAAGTTAGTTACCAATGAGTTCTTTGAATTTAAGAACAATGTATACTTAGGCCCTGTTTCACAATGTCTGGTTAGTGGCTACCTGTAAGATAAAATACATGCTGTCACTCTCTGTTATTATTATTTCACAGTGACAGCATGTATTTTACCCCACAGGTAGCCACTAACCAGACATTGTGAAACAAGGCCTTAGACAAGTAAACCACTATCTCTGAATGTATACCATCGCTCTGACGGTGAAGGAAAACATCGTGAGAATACCTGCATACTCGTACCTAGATTTAGCACATCTAGGTGTGTGAACCCACCAACCCGCAGTGGACCAGCGTGGTGTGAAATGGTCCAAGCGGAAGCCAGGGCTAGGGGATATGCACAAAGGTTCCACTCGAGAGAGCCAGGTGCAGGTACTTACACCCCACAGAGAATAGAATAGAATACCTACCTAGGTATCTTCCTGTAAGCGGCTCTGTGAGAATAACTACTTTAGTTAAGGGCCCGTACAGGGTGACGTGCCGCGCCAAATTTGGGTTTTCAATGCTCTTCACACAGCACACGCAGTGACACGCACACATGTAAGTTTGCACAGTGGTTCGATAAAATTTACTCGCCAACTTTATTGAAAATTATGTTCAAGTACATTTTGGGTGATTTTAGGGTACTTAAGTATAATTTTTACTTACACTGGTAGGCACCAGGAAAGAGTAGAAATTAATAGGAGTGCCACTTTACTCCATACTCGGAACCCGATTAGCTTTTTCAAACAAATGTGGTATTTACTTGTAGAAAGGTAACTACAAGTATTAAAGTGTAGATAATAAGTTTCGGACATCCTCCAGCCAACTGAACCCCGACGACGAAGCAAAGTAAATTCATAGTGTCGCAAAAGGGCTATACTAAGCCGAAAGGGAATGAGTCAAGGGGTCATTCTGAACAACTTTTGTTCTACGAGTTTTGCAAATTCGCGAAAAAAAAATATTCGTTTTCCATGGTAAAAAGTCACGTGTCCAACAAAGTTTCTATGAAAAAGGTTTTTTTTGTTAATTTCCAAAACTCGTAGAACAAAAGTTCAGAATGACCCCCTGTCTTACTCCTTTTTACCCGACTGCCGAAGGAGGAAGGTAATGTTTTTTGATTGTATGTATGTATGTTTGTCTGTTTCTTTGTTCCCTCCTGTAGCCTAAACGGCTTGATAAATTTTGATGCATGAAGTATTGTTAGACGCGTATTGATTGCACGATGGTTATAGTTTATGTGACGTTACATTAAAATGTACATAGCACCCTCTAGAGGACATAAGTGATGATCGAAAAAATAATAATTCAACATTGCCGTGTAAGGTACCGAATGAAAGGGCTTGATTTTCACATTACAAAAATATGCATATTGAAGGTACCTATTTAAATAACAACAAAATTATTGAAATAAAAAATGATCATGAACTACTGACGTAAAATTTCATAGAATAAAAACAACTAAAAAGTTACAAATAAAAATATATAATTATAAACAAACAAAATACCTTTTTGTTTGTTTATAATTTGTTTAGTATATACCGCTTTTTCAGTACCTGTAAGTACATTTTTTGGTAGCAGCATAATATTTTTTCTTATTTTTAGGGTTTCGTACCTCAAAAGGAAAAAAGCAACCGTTATAGGATCTCTTTGTTGTCCGTCTGTCACCGCCCTTTTTCTCAGAAACGGGTAAAGATATCAAGTTGTCATTTCGCATAGATGGGGAGTACCCCAAAAAAAATATTGTGGTACTCCCTGTCCCATACAAGTAAATTGGGGCTGATATTTTTTCCGGTTATTTTGATGGTGTAGGTAGGGTATCGTTGAATAGGTCTTTTAATATAATAGGTATAAAAAAGGTTAAAATAGAATTATTTAGCTTTTACCCTTAAATTTGGGGATTAGACACCATAGACAAAACCTAATTTTAAAAAATGATTTCAATAGATGGCGTGATTTTATGTTGGGTAACTCAGAATAAAAAGTGATGATATCTCAGAATAATAATGGTTAATGGTGCTATTCCGCTGAGCACCGAAACCGGTGGGACACTAGTGATAAGTGGTCATGGAAATGCAGCAGGGTAGACATTGCTCCTAGAACAAGGTATGAGTTTGTGATGTGTGTGCGTGAAAAGCGAGTATGGAAACTTTGAATATTTTCTTGATTTTGGTGCTCAGCTCGCCGATCAATCAAGTGCTGTGGCCTTACTGTCCACAGCTCATGCTGAGCTGGTGCCGTTTCAACACTCCGGACAGCAAACCGTTGTGTTATTGTTTTGTATTTTGTCTGTATTTTTGTTTTTGTCTCATGTTCTATTTTTTTTGTCCTTGTTGTTTTGTATAAGTATGTATTTCTTTTTCTTGAAATCCATATTTTTCTTTTTTTTGTTGTTGCTGTCTATGTGTCGAATAAATGTATCTTTATCTTTATCTTCAAATCACGCAATCTATCGTTGGTTTTTTTTAGTGGCTACTGTCTATAGAAGAAATTCCGTCATTGACAATTTTACGTTACGAATTTATTTTTATTTATATTATTTTTATTTTTACATTTTCGTGGAGAACCAACAGCACTTTGTTAATCAATAATTATTACTTATGAACACATAACAACTTGGTGCCATTAACAGAATGAACTTAGTAAACCCAGTAAACCTAACTCATCCAGAGGAAAAATAAAATATCTTTCTCTCTCTCTGAAGAATATAATTAATAGCCCAAAGTCAATGCTTTTAGCTATTAACATCTTTGAAATAAAATTGAGCCACCACCGTGTTACTGCCCTCATCAGATCCTCACGAGACCATACCTCCACCAGCACCATGAGACTGTATTTTTGATCCTTAACCTAATGTTCCTGCGTATTGTCATCACTTAGATCCATTCGCTATATTCCTGCTCCTCATCAGACTTTTACGAGACTGTAATGTCACGAGAATATTATCCACTATCTAATTTAATGTATTGAATATAATAAAAGAATTATGCTTCCTCAATTTCAAATCAAATTATGTTGGTGTCATAAAAGTTGAAAAAGTGCAATGACAACCAATGTGCAGTGATTTTGTGTTTGTACACGATAAGATCGCGAGCTGTCAGTGCTGCCTAAACCGACGTGACCCTTCTTTGGAGGCCAGCGGCCGACTGAGTCAAACGTCACTTGTGTTTATGATTTTATAACACAGAAAGCCGCCATAGATATTTGTATGAAGATTTGAGGGAAAAAAATTGCTCAAGTTTGCGATTAATTTACACAAAATAAGTGTGTGTTTATTAAAAAACAAGGTATTTAGCGCCTAGTCCAAGCATTTAACTTTATAATATGATAAAAATCATATGAAAATTCATAATAATTACGAAACAGTTGTTACAATACGGGAGTGTGATTTTCTGGTTTTTCGTGATATTCTGAATTTTATTTACAGTTATCCATACGCATTTACTTAAATTCGAATCATTCAGCACCTAGCTAGACTCTTCGACTACCTGTGTGATTTTTTTCAAGGTTGTAGAGCATCGTTTACTACATAATTCTATGACAATGCCAACCCTCGATTACCCCTTGCAGACCCTTAATATTAAAGCATCCCACTGGCTGTCGTGGGTCCAGTGGTAGAAGTGCTGCCGAATCCATTTACCACTCGTTACTACTAAATAACTACTGTAAATACGAATCAAAATTAATGTGCAATACAAATACCAGTAGGTACTTTACCAACTTAACTGTTTAGCCATCGACAATCCAAAGGTAGTTAGGTAACTATAAAAGCATCGAAGTAGAAAGTAACTATAGACCAGCCTACCTAAAAGAGCTTATTTATTGTTGACTCTACCAGTACCTGAAGAAGAAGAAGACTATATTACTTAATTTCTTTTCCAGGCCCAAAAGCATATTCAAGGTTCTTACCGAGGCAAGATCAAGTGCCGTCATCAGTAAGTTACACCAAAAGGACCCTTGTGTGGCGGCCGGCGGTGGTTTCAAAAGTAGACACGACATTAAATACCAACCTTATGAGGCACCGTGCCCTGAAGACCATGATGCTAAGAATATGAGGCTGAAAAGACCGATGTCGCCGCACTTAACTATATACGGGCCTACCTTGACAGCTATGACGTCTATTGCTCAGCGAATTTCCGGTTAGAGATTTTTTAGTTCTTCTTTGTTTTTAGGGTCCTCGTTAGGATTGATGTTCCTCGAATACCGATCGATACGGTCAGCATCTGACGCTACCTAATATACAATATAAATACCTATACCTAGTTAGTTACTTAACTACTTATATTATTTATGTAAGTAATATCTCTTTGTAAGATACCACCTAGGTAGCATTTATAAACACGTTCAACCCCGTGTTAGAAAGGTCAAGTAGAAAGATGGCTACTGATAAAAAATGTATCCAGCATCTTAGCTCTATCGATTAATGTAGCGTCTTTTATCAGATACGTCTACGTTATCCCCATGTAGCTCTAGTTAAATTACTTACCTCTTTAGAATAATTATTAGTTATTCGGTAAGTAATTATTTCATTCAAAGATAATTCCATATTAGGTAATTACTACTATTTCCTATAAGTACTTACCTACCCTCCTGTCTATCTGCTATAGCTATTTTAAAGACGATACAGGAGCCTTGATTTCTGTTAAGGGCTCTCCCGGTACACGTGTTAACCATTCCCCCATATCAGATTTTTGCTCTTAGCTCGTAAGTAAGTATATCAAAGCATGGTCCGACGCGGCTGCCACTGCCAGCGAGGCGGCTCAATCGATATGTTGAGACGAAGCGGGGAGGGGAGGTCTCACACTCCCCCTTCCTAGCACAACCCCCGAAACTCACGTATTATCTAGCAACTTGAATATAAATGGGTATCGAGATCCCTTTTCTAAACTCAATTTACTACTTTCTTACAGGAATCATGCTTGTCGGGTACTACAGTCTTCTAGCTGCCGGCGCCCTATTACTGACTGATGGCATCGACACATACATCTCGCTGATACAAGGGCTGAATCTCTCTGAAACAATGGTCATATGCATCAAGTTTATCATCGCGTTCACATTCTGGTATCATTACATGAACGGCTTGCGTTTCTGCATTTGGAATTTAGCTAAAATGCTCGACTTGAAGACCGTTTACTTAACTGGTTATCTTGCCCTCGGGGCGGCCATTGCTACCAGCGCGGCGTTAGCGGTAATGACATAACCTAGGTCCAACTCTACAACGGATTAGGTTTCTAATCTATTTATGATGGTCACTAGTACACTAGAACGATTGTTGTAAAGAATAGGCGTTGATACTACGATACTTCAAAATTTAATATGACAAGGTTTTGAATTGAGTTCTTATAGTTGATATTAAATTCTTTATACCGATTTTAATTAGTTTTTTATTTATTCTGCTCGTACACGAGTCTTTCGGACAGCGCGCTTTGCTGATTACAAGGGGTAGTTGTTCCCCTCCGATGTTATTATTATTACAACTGGGTGTCTAGTTATGGCAACAATAATTTTATAAGTACAAAACTGGTTTAAAGTTTTTAGATCGATAATCAGCAGTTTTTTGAGTTTCACCTTTAATGGATATGGAATAAAGAGTTACCTAACCTATACAATACATATAATTATTTAGGATGAATTTTTTATTCGGTTTATGTAGGAAGGAATCTAAAGTTCAATTAATAATATTGGGAAATTTATTTTTAAGTTGGTATTATACCTACCTCCCACTACCACAAAAATAATAGTTAACTCTACTATACTACCTTACAATGAGCATAAAGTAAAGGTAAGGATACAGAAACTGAAAACAATCTATCCTAGAGAACAAAGCATGTATTCGATGTGAAATAAAAGTCTTTTTTTACATTATTGCTAATTTATTAGCCTATTAAATATTATCCTACTCAGATTACATTCGTTGACATTCTATTTTCGAACAAAGTAAGCCAATATGTTTATCCGTGTTAACTTTGTACTCTGTCTTAAATAATTTATGTATCCTAGATATCCTAGGCCAAGCCCATTACAAATATTACAATACCCATACCTGCCCAAAATAAGAAAAAATATTAAGTAATATAATTAAATTGGTTATGAATAAAATAAAACATACATATTATCAATTAAATTGTTAGTGAAATTAACAAAAAAATAAGTATTCTTAACACAAACACCTAAATATTTAATGAACAAAAAGTACGAAAAGTAGCTAGCTACAGGTAGTCTTAAACGGGTTTAATTACTATGAGTAGTAGTGTTGAGCTTCGGAATTATTTTTACGATTATGTACATAAATAGGTATATTTTACTAACGCGCACTTATGTATAATAACTTATTGCATCCGTTCCTACGGAGATTAGGCATAGAGCGGTAGGATTCTTATTTTTAATTAATTCGATAGCTACCAAAACTACCGTCTCTGCCAGTGCGGATTGATGCGTACACATTCCGACCTCAACAGCTACCTCACAGAGCAAACCGAACTTTAAGGACAGGTGTGTATTGGTATATTGCATGCCAATCTTGATATTACAAACCAATCAACATCGACATGTCGACTTACAACAGGGACAACACAATTCAATTCTTACTTTAAATTTTACACCCATGTAAATTGAGAATAGGCATACAACACGGCTCCTGACTAGCTTTAGGGTGCTTTTCCACCAGAGATGTGCTATGCAGCTATGCTGCGAAGATGTGATATCTACGCTACGAAAATATGTGACCGTTTCCACCAATACTACGCTAGGTAGCTGTGCGTGGAAGATGCGCTACGAAGATGCGCCGCCGCAAAGTAGCTGTGCGAGAAAGATGCGCATCTCGAGCTATGCTATGTATCGATAGTGGGGAAACGACGGGGGCGGCTACACCACTCGCGATGGGCCATAGCACATATCCATAGCACGCATCCATAGCACGCATCCATAGCACACATCCATAGCACGCATCATTCCATACAAAAAACATATCTTAGTTGAATCCGTTTCCACCAGTGCTAAGCTATGTGCTTGGTGTAATATGATTGGTGGATATCAAACGCATCCATAGCATCGAAGCATAGCACATCTCTGGTGGAAAAGCACCCTAAGGTTTATTATTGGTTAATCATAGCTTAGCACTGGTGGAAACGGATTCAACTAAGATATGTTTTTTGTATGGAACAGCTACTTTGCGGCGGCGCATCTTCGTAGCGCATCTTCCTCGCACAGCTACCTAGCGTAGTATTGGTGGAAACGGTCACATATTTTCGTAGCGTAGATATCACATCTTCGCAGCATAGCTGCATAGCACATCTCTGGTGGAAAAGCACCCTTAGGTTTCACACCGTACAGCTGCGTTGAATTCGTTACTGGATTTTTATACAAACTAAAATCCACACCAACATATATATTATGTAGTTAATTAACCTTGCATATATCAATAAAGCTATAATTAAATTAGAGAACACAATATACTTAGCTTTACTTTTGATAATTTAATGTTGCGCAAAATTATAACTGCTGACTAGTTTCATGTAGTTAAGTACTTTTAATAAATAATATTTATTAACTTACAAAATATTTATCCTTAACATTAAAAGAAATCAACACAAATTCTGCTTAAAATGCACAGTTTTCAAGCTTTTAAATTAAGGGTGATAGTTTGAACTCTAGCTGGAGACAAACAAACATTATGTCCAGGCATCATTTCTCACAATGATATGCAATATGTTGTATTGTATACTGAATAAACATTTCACTAGATACAGATTACAATATGAATCAATTAAATTATAGGCATTATTATTACTGAGTAAATGACTAAACTAATTAAGGACTTACACTACACATCAGACACATTCAATTTGACATCAAATGAAATCTGTATGTTAAGTTATGATTAAATGTAATAAATTATGTCAATGAAATATAAATTACTTAAATGTCATACATAATAAATAGCAGTGATTACCTATAGAGAGACAATATCATACATGATGAATGCCAGTAGGTAATTGAGGTGATACAATAGGTATCTATTCAAAACTATTCACTCAAAGAGTAGTTTAATACTCATACATTTAACATTTTGAACTCTATCTACTGACATTCATGGTGATGATGTGCGCAAGTTTAATTATATCATATCATAATACAAAAATTTTGACGATTAAAATGTTGATCAATATACATAATTATTATATCAAGATAGTCACATGTCATGGTTGTCAAGTCAATCAATTTACATACACAAATGATTTATTTAATAATAAGTTAAGTTTAGGATATAAATATTATGGGTAAAATACAAAATGTATGATGGGAAACAACACATTTTCATATAATGGGAGAACTGTTTGAGGGATACAAAATTCTGGTCTATTATAAATATTTTAGCTAAAATGCTTTCATGAGACACAGAAGTATTTAGTAAATAAATTATTTAAACAATATTATATTGGTTAAGACTTTCTATATATTTTGTGCTTATTGTTGAGCCCCCATTACAATAAATAAATTGTGTCCTATGCCCTTACCAAGTTTTTCAATACTTTGGAAGCAATTAATGTACATCCTACCCAATAAAATGTATCCTTTGCATAGTAATTATTATTAATTACATAATATACTCTAAGTCAAATTGTAAATTATTTATTGCAATATTGTTTACGTACTACATGTTTTACATTAATGTCTCAGGTATTTATAAAAAAAGAGCAAGTAGGAATCCTATTGGTATATAGTTACCTATTAGAATCTTTGGTTGCCTAGTGATGCAGTGCCTACATTATATCATGTACAGGTAGTCTATTGTAAGGAAACTGGTCATCATAGTTCAGTAACAGAACAGTAAATTACATCTTCAATGCATATATAATTATTATATTTCTCTTAAATATTGTAAAATTTCTGAATATTGCACAGCATTTGAACTTACACAACACCAGCTAGCCTATTCATATACACATATAAATTGCATGACTGATTTTATAATTTAATTAATAAATCTAAATATTTCAGCTTACCAGTCAGTCTGACATATTCTACACGGGAGGGAAGCAGGACTTAGTTTCACTATTTCAGAAAACTTGTACTTACTATATTTAGTGTAAAATTTGATAGTAAAAATTCACATATGGTAAGTACAATACCATCAAAGCATTCAGTGCCCACTTTATTGATAGAAACACTATCATCATGGAACAACAAAATTGAATAAGAGGAAAGTTTACTTTTAAAAGATGGAAAACACTATCATAAGATTAGACACTTCCCCTAACTTTCTAAATAATGTTTTGAATAACCACCAACAGGGTGGGACATGAGATTCATTTTATCTTAGCCTTCACTCATTTGACTAGGCATGTTGTGTGTGAAGGGTCAGTGACATGAAATTTAATTACATTAATCAGTCCTGGGGCATTATGTTTCTTGTAGATGTCTTGTCATGATTTGTACCACTTGTACTAATCTTTGCCTCTGATATTCTGAAATCTAGCATGTAAAATAATACCTACCTGTAAAATTACTACATCTGTGAACAAACCATGACGTCTTTGTGATGATCAACATTTTGAATTAGCTAAAATTTATTGACTAGACTGTTTACAACTTAAGATTTACTCTTGTTCGTTTTGAAGCTGACCTGCAGAACTTGCCCGTTTAAGGAGTAGCCATTCAAGGACTGGATAGCCACAACAGCTTCATCGTAATTTGTCATAGTAACAAAGCCATAACCCTTACATTTGTTGGTTGCAGGGTCTCTTATAATTTTGACGCTTTGAACAGCACCAAAAGGCCCAAACAGTTGCCAGAGCACACTCTCTTCTGTATCAGCCCCAATGTTATAGACAAAGATACACCAACCTGAGCCTCCCAGAGCATTTCCTTGAATCAAGGGGTCTGCCAGCGGAGAGAATCTTTGCAGTCCTTTGTTGATAGCCAGAAGAGCCTTTCCCGCTGGGCCAACAAATCGTCGTGCAGAAGTAGGTGCTAAGTAAGCAGCCAATGGGGCCAATGCCTTATTCTGGTTGCTGGGGTTGTTAGCGCACTTCACAGTGATGGGGCCGGTGCCTCCTGGCGGGATGGTTCCATTCAGCTCGCGGATGGCAGCTTCAGCTTCATTTCTCTGATCGTAGCGGATAAATGCAACACCTCTTGATGGGCCCTGGATGCCGCCATCGTCACCTCCACCTTGTAGGAGATGTCCTACATTTACATTCTCATGCAGGATGCGCGAGCTGATGATTGTGCCGAAGGGGCTGAACAGTTGTTCCAAGTCTTGCTGGGTCATATGCTTTGGTAAACCGGACACATAGAGATTAGCTCCCTTGATGGCATCAGAACTGGGTCGAGCATATGAGACTTTGATTATCTTATTTTGTAATCTCAATCCATTTAATGTGTTCACGGCTTTCTCTGCATCCTCTGCCTTGTGGTAGTTCACGAATGCATAGCCGAGGCTCTGGCCATTCAGGATGTGGTCTGGGAACACTGTTACTTTGTCTCTAATGAGTTTGCAGCTTTCTACTTCACCGACGCTCGAGAAGAGGGATCGTATTTCTTCTTGAGTCATAGTTTGTGGCAGGTAGTTGACGATGAGATTAGTTTTGGATTCACCATTACAGGGTTGAACTTTACTACCATTTTGCGTGGCTTGATTTGCATTTACGGTGTCAAGCGGATTGGCCATCATTTTGATGAATTCTTTAGAACTGACGCGTTTTGTTGAACACTAACGGTACGGTTATTACCCAAACACAATCGAATTAGAACACTGATAGTAAATAAGAATAACACCACTTCGCGTTGGTTGAAAGCGTAGGCAAGGCAAGAAAATCAATAAGATGCTGCCTTACTTTCGTCCCGGGACTTTCGGGTTTTTCGGTACCCGGGCACCTTTCTCGATGAGAGAAAGTATTAATCAGGAACAAACTAATGTCGGTTTATTAGATAATATGAAGGACACGAAAGCAAAAAGTGAAAACGAAATCAACCAAAAATCTATTCAACATACGAGAGCGACCTATTCTCGTAAATTCATTTCTTTCTTTCACTTCGCTTGCGCACTCACTCACTCATTGCCTCTTTCCCTTTCTCTTTGTAGGGATGTACAAATTCAATAGTATTATCGATTTTTTTTAAAACATTTATTTATCGCAAAGACATTATGTACAGTTCTTGATTTTAAAGATATTGCTCTAAAAATTAATACTCTGCCATAAATAAAAAATGATTTCTGCCAAATTAATAATTAAAAGACGTGGATGTAAATCGAAACATTTACGTCGATTCATGTACAACAATCGTTGATGGCCCAACACTGTTGCTAAATGTTGCCAGCAAAAATATTGGTTTATTTTGACTATGCGCGCTACGAAATAAGTTCGTATGCCGGTAGGTAGTTATTATTATGGAGTTTACAACCACTTACAGCTACACATACCATAACAGCAACCGGCCGAGTCGTCATCAAGGAAAACATAAATATCTAAATATCAAACCAAAGAAGCAGATCAAGCCGTTTTTTTTAAATGGCAATATTATATTATAATTTATTTTGACTGGCAACTCTGAAATTTAGATCCATATTTTGAAAATGTTGCAGACAAATGACAAAACCCAGCATAATAAGAACTAGTCATGTAGGGCAAAACACCCAGTAACTGACCACCTTAAGGGAGTTTTTCCAGTGATTTATCTGTAGCGGGCTCAATTATTATCGCTTATTAAATCCGATTTTTGTTTTAGAAACTAGAATAACAGAGCTACATTCCTGAGTAAATAGCAAACATGTAGAATTTACTCATTTTTTTATATATTTTTGCAAACAAAAAGTAGTGATTTTCCCAGTAACTGACCACTAAAATCTAGTAACTGACCACACTCGATGCCAGTAACTGACCACCAATTTAAAATGGTTTAAAAAGGGAATTATGATTAAATATTATTATTATTTATTTATTTGATTACTTCATGTAATAGTACCGATCCTCTGGTCTCTTTTAATGTGTGACACATCACTTTTGCTCAAGGTTTCTTAACTGAAAAGTGCATTAAATTAATTAATCAGATTAATGCATAATTTAAATTATATCTTATCCTAATAATCAACCATTTATTTATTAAAAACACAAGTTTATGCATTTTTTTTAAATACTAAAAACAAAGGAATAAACACACATGCACATAGTGAACACGCATTTTAAATTTACAGCTTTCAGGGAGATTAAGTGGCCCCAATGTAGTACCTTCAGATAAGTCACAGAAAGGGCGATTTTGTTTGTCCGGAACAAGCCAGGATCAGTGGGATAGGCCCATGAAGCATTCATGGTGCCAGAAACGAGCATTTTCTTAAATATAAAGTAGCGAATCCAAGCGCTAAAGCCGGTCTTTTCCATATTCGGTATCAACTGATGAAGAGGAGGAATCGTGGCGGATTGTATTGTCGGCCTGGGAAAGCATAAATTCCCCGCCGGAAAAGTAGGCCCTTTCCCCACCGGTCCTTTCAAGGATGTAGGACCAGAGACAGATGGTTTTCATTATTGCTGAAACCCCACCCAGAGACTTTCAGTGCGGCTAAAGAGTCATTGAGGCTAGCCATTGTAATTATGACCGAATCAGATATTGGGGGTTAGTTTTTCAGGATACAAAGAGATGCCTTGACGAACGGGATTTCAATGACTTTGTTGAGGATTCAACTGGAATATTTAGGATGCTGTTGAAACGTGCTTTCGTAGATAATTATTTGGCCAAAGACAGGAGTAGTCATTTCTGCAAGGGGGACAGGGAATCTTTGCCTCGTTGTAGAGGCGTCACTGAAGCAGAACATCGCTGTACTTTCTGCATTTTCCGCTGCTGGACTAATGTGTCTGCCAATGATAGTATAGCGTTGCCAGTGGATTCCGGATAGTTGTGGTATCGGTTCCAAATGGCTGGGGTGTTGGTCGTGGTAACAACTTATAGAAGAATGCCCCATTTCTTGTGTGCCAATTTTACCGTTTTGTTTGAAATCCCCTGGCCGTTCATAATGCCATTGAAGGGCGTGTTAGTGCACCGGCTGAGGGTGCTAGCATTGTAGTGATGCTTTCTTTTTCCTATTTTGCTGAAGTGGCTTTGCCTGTCTTTGGAAAAATGTGGAGGCGCGTTTCGTCGATTACGTATATTCGGGTTGGGTCTTTAATAGCGTCATTGAGGTGTTGTTCGCCAAGTGCTTTTGTGCTCGGGGAACCAATTTCATCTGGTTCACAAGCGCTGGCATTGGTTAGGTACGCCTTCAGCTGTTCTGAAGATAGCATTTGAGTATCTTTTCATAGAGTGAGATGGTGAAAGCCATTTGTCTCCTGGTCTTGCATTCTTGAAGGGACTGCTCCAAGGATTATCTTTAAGGAAAAATGGTGACATCTGTCTTTATCCTGGAGAATCCACATTATCCTAGGCTGATAGTATGCTCCACTAGCGTTTTTATCTTCCTCATCAGCTAATACCGAATCTGGAACAAACTTGGACTTTGTGTTTGAATTCTCTATATTTTAAAAGGTGCTTGCATGTCACCCTGAATTATTTTGGAATGTCTTGTTGATCCTGGTTTGTCTCAGACAAGTGGAATTGCCTTTTCTATGCTTTTTTTGCTATCTTGGCGCTTCTTCATCTCGCTGAAACCTGTAAAAATATATCATATATAATAATACCAGTAACTGACCACCAATTTACCCAATAACTGACCACCTATGTCAGTAAATGGAAGGAGTGAAGATAGAATGCTCATATTTTGACACAAGAAAATGGCACATATGAGCTTTAATATTACGTTCTTATTTTGCCTAAATTCAGCTTCAACCAAAAATCCCAATAACCGACATAGGTGGTCAGTTATTGGAAAATCGCTGTTTTGTCGTCCAGTAACTGTCCACCCCATTAAAAACAATCAAACGGGAAATAACAAGCTGAATCTTATCAAAAACGTAATCTTTATAATTAAATCTATATGGTATATTTTTTTCTTTCAATAATTTCAATTTTTTCATGGTAAATTTTACGATCAAAAAATTTACTTACCTTAACAAATACGTTAGTCACAACTGCAATTTACTCGGTTCGCGCGCCAACTGAACTTTTTCGATCGCTCACTATCCATCTGTTGGCGGCTGGCAAAATCTTTTGTATCAGTAATGCTCTCAATGAACCACAAAATAGACTGGATGTTCACTAGATGGCCCTGCTTGGCTATATTTCTTATTTATTGGAGTTGAAGAGGAAGGTGGTCAGTTACTGGCACATGGTCAGTTACTGGGTGTTTTGCCCTAAGTGTTTTGTATGCTTTGATACCCCATTTACACTCTCGCACGAGTGGCGAGGCGAGCGACAAGGCGAGGGGCGAGGCGCGAGTGTGAACAGACGCTCGTGGCTCGCCTCCTCGCTCGCCTCGCCACTCGCGGCGCTCGCGTCCGGAGCGGTTTTTGGGACACGAGTCAAAGGAGCTCGCGTCGAGCTCGCGTCGCACGCGAGCGGGTGTTTACACTCTCGCCTCTCGCGTCCGCTTCATTCTGGCTTCTACATCGTGCCGCGCAGGTTGTGTTCGTCGTCGTATAATTATAACGTAGTGTTTTTTCCTCAGTTGTATAATGGATTGGTCGCAAGACGAAACATTTAATTTTATATAAGTAAATATTTCAATAAAATAATAATTAAAAAAAACACTAAAACGTAAGAAATAAAAGCAGTACCTACTTACCTGCTTAGATATATTAGTACTGTCACATAGAATAGGTCTAAACCATGTCTAAACCTTAAATTATTTCTTACGTTTTAGTGGTTTTTTGAAGTCGTTTTTTTATCATTATTTTATTTTACTACTTATTTATACTTAGTTTATTTGCAATAATTGACAATCAAAATTAAGAAGCAAATGATACCTATAAGTCCTACTCGTCAGTAGTAAACACGAAGTAGTTGCTATATACCTACCGTTGAGGAGTTCCCTTGACTACCTTCCGTTTCCATCATCAGATCAGCTCAAGGTCACCATCATATTTTTTTTAATGTTAAAAATATAGGTAAGTACCTATGTACTTTCTAAATTTCATTAACTACAATCGGTTTAAAAGGTACCCAAAATGGAAATTCATAGCCTGTTTTTAACCCTTTACCCACCCTTGGAGGTGGAATCAAAATTTGAAAAAATGGGACCACATGGGATCTCAACCCAATACATAAAAAAAAAGAATTTTCAAAATATTCGGTCCATAAACGTCGAAGTAATTGGTGATCATACATTAAATTCTTTATTGTTGCGGCTAAAACTTCGACGTCCGCCATCGTTGCCAGCTCAAAGACAACTGAACTCTGCACGAGAGTGTAAACACCCACTCGCGTCACACGCGAGTGGGTGTTTACATTCGCGCCTCCGCACGAGTGACGAGGCGAGCGAGGAGGCGAGGGCCGAGGCGAGAGTGTAAATGGGGTATGACAGTTCTCACTGTTGTCACCTGCGTGAGGAATTTGATAAATGACTAGGTACGCTGCGTTTTTTTTATTTCACTGCAACATATATTATTCAAATATGGAATTATGTAACCATACGAGATAATTTTGTAACCATAGAGTACCTACCTACCTAATAATTTTGTAGAGGTTCTAGGTTTATGAGAGATCATTATTTTTTATATTGTAAAAAATCCATCTCCGTCTGCAAGGAACATTTTAAGTACCTACTTACTTACTTCTCTAACGAGAAGGTACGGTTTTACCATTTTTGACCCCCCGACGGAAAAAGAGTATGAGTTTAGCGTGTCGTCAGAAATTATTTTCGCCTTGGTTTTTTAGGGTGATAGTGATAGGTATTGTTACCCCGAGCATCGTGTGTCACGATTACCTATTCTATTCTATTATCTGTGAGAGTGCAGTGCATATTTCAAATGTCTTAACTGCCCCTAAGCTTGGACCATTTCCCACCACGCTGGTCCACTGCGGGTAGGTGGGTTCATATATCTACATGTGCTAAATATATGTAGATATGCAGGTTTCCTCGCGATGTTTTCGTTCACCGTAAGAGCGATGGTATCTGGGGGCACGGCAGTGCCCCCACCAAGTCGAGCAAAAAAGCGGCACGGCCGTACCTACCATTCTTTTCTCGAAGCAATTCAGGCCATTTTCGACCCCCTGTAACTTCGTTGTGGATAAAACTACAAGACTGAATTTTCACTAACCATGCAGGCATTGTAAAGACACGGTATATTTCAAATTTCATTCAATTTGAACCAGTAGTTTAAGAATTATAACGGGTCAAAGTTTCTTAATTTTGTCACTGACTCACTCACTCACTCACCGACCATAAAAATTCTAAGGCACTTCTAGCAGACCTAGAAGCTTCAAATTTGGAATATAAGAAGTGTTTGGTGTATGAATTAAGGGAAAACTAAAATATTTGGGGGCACGGTAGTGCCCCCACCAAGTAAATATAGGCGCACGGTAGTGCCCCTGCCAAATTGAGCAAAAAATTCCCGTCATGCTAATTAAATCCATAAAGGATGGATTACTTACACACGCACACACGCACTCACGCCTTGTACTAATGTACTCCCTTGCGGGGTAGGCAGAGGTGCATTGCTGCACCCTCTTTTCGCCAGAGTGTTATGTTAGTCCCAATGTAATAGGGGGCGGGCCTATTGCCATTTTACGGGCACATCCAAGACCCGAGAACAAATATCTGTGTTTAAACAAATATCTGCCCCAGCCGGGAATCGAACCCGGGACCATCGGCTCAGTAGTCAGGGTCACTAACCACTACGCCATTCGGTCGGATTACTTACCTACGGACAAATCACATCAGGCTACCAGTGCTACCACTTATAGTAAAATTTTCTTAATGTACAATGAAGTTTGTGTATTGGGAACTAAGGTTGAAATTTAATTAGGGAAATTTGATGCAGTACGAAGTATCAAAGTTACGTTTATTAATTACGTACCTACATTACGTAGCCAAAAATAAAGATTCTTGATTCTTATCTCAAGTTTGCGATTTATGTAGTAGGTACCTACCAAACTAAGTTAACGCACCTACGTACCTAGAAGGTACCGAAAAGAAAAAAAAGTAGAACTGTCTACAAAATACAAAAAGAAATGAGATCCCATCAAAAAAAATACTTGTCAAAAAAACCAAGTCTCGTAACTCAGTTGTTCTACGGTAAAAAGTTGTGAGATCCATGTAATACCAAGTCTTATCCACGCACGCATCTCAATCTTAAAAATCTTTAATGTTTTATATTAATTTATATAAATATATTGACTTGGTTATCGTACTAAATAATTAAATTAACACGTGTCTCCATGCGATGGCATTGGTACATACATGGTACATGTCAGCGCTGGGTTTTGAAACCGCATCTCTGGCGTGACAAGCGGACGCTTACTCGACTGAGCTACCACCCGCTCTGACACGATTACCTATTATAATTATTAGGTACTTATAGTTTCAATATTGTTGAAGTAATACTGTACTAAATTTAGAATCGATCGGACATCAGTTCCCCTCATCCACTAGAAAAGAGCCGATAATGTTAAAATGGCTGAACCAATTTTCATGAAACATGGCTAAGGACACTAGGGGTAATATTACCTACCTATCACCCTAAAAAACAAAACAAAAACCGGCCAAATGCGAGTCGGGCTCGCGCACAAAGGGTTCCGTAGCAGCAAATATAATAAACTTTAAATCAACCTATCTCAAAAACTATAAGAGATACTTTGATCAAACCAAAAATCGTTGAAAGAGTTAATTAGCATGCATCACCTCTATTTTTTTTAGAATTTTATACCCCGTAGTTATAAAAATAGAGGGGGGGGGACATACTTTTTACGACTTTGAGAGCTGATATCTCAAAAACCGTTCACTTTAAGAAAAATGTTTTTTAGAAAACTTTATATCATTTTAAAAGACCTTTCCATTGATACCCCACACGGGTATGTACATCGAAAAAAAAAATTTCATCCCTCAGTTACATGTATGGGGGGCCCCACCCCCAATTCTTTTTTTTACTATTTAGTGTCATATTTTTGTAGCGGTTCATACAACACATATTCCCATCAAATTTCATCACTGTAGTACTTATAGTTTCCGAGTAAATCGGCTGTGACAGACGGACAGACGGACAGACGGACAGACGGACATGACGAAACTATAAGGGTTCCGTTTTTGCCATTTTGGCTACGGAACCCTAAAAATCGGTTCATTCAGCCGTTTATGAGCTACGCTCCCACAGACAGATGATACCTAGAGGGATACGTTAAAGTATAACACTCGTCTTTTTCCGTCGGGGGTAAAAAAATGGGTTGATTGATGATTGTGTTTTAAGTCCAAGCACCTTAGGATATTTACCTTATTGATGTCCTCCACGACGTATCCGTCGACGGCGACACCGAGCTAGTTCCGGGCGTGTGCTCGGCAGTGGCTGGCGAACCCGAACTTTGTTTTGGATACTCTTCGGCAGGTGTAGCAGTAAGTAATGAAAGTAAGGGAATATTTTTGTAGATGATACGCATATTCATTGCTCTTGAGAGTCATTATAGTGAGTGTATTAGAAGAACTACTTACTTACGTTTTTAGGGTTCCGTAGCCAAAATGGCAAAAACGGAACCCTTATAGTTTCGTCATGTCCGTCTGTCCGTCTGTCCGTCTGTCCGTCTGTCACAGCCGATTTACTCGGAAACTATAAGTACTACAGTGATGAAATTTGATGGGAATATGTGTTGTATGAACCGCTACAAAAATATGACACTAAATAGTAAAAAAAAGAATTGGGGGTGGGGCCCCCCATACATGTAACTGAGGGATGAAATTTTTTTTTTTCGATGTACATACCCGTGTGGGGTATCAATGGAAAGGTCTTTTAAAATGATATAAAGTTTTCTAAAAAACATTTTTCTTAAAGTGAACGGTTTTTGAGATATCAGCTCTCAAAGTCGTAAAAAGTATGTCCCCCCCCCTCTATTTTTATAACTACGGGGTATAAAATTCTAAAAAAATAGAGGTGATGCATGCTAATTAACTCTTTCAACGATTTTTGGTTTGATCAAAGTATCTCTTATAGTTTTTGAGATAGGTTGATTTAACTGTAATTTTGCTGCTACGGAACCCTTTGTGCGCGAGCCCGACTCGCACTTGGCCGGTTTTTTGTTTTGTTTTCGACACAATAAGCTCTAGTCTTCTACAGGTGCAAAGTGGTAAGTATACTAAGCTGAAAGGGGGTGACGGGTGAGGTGACTCAAAACGGTCAATTTTAACAAGTACTCTTTGGTTGCACCATTTAACTTTAACTATTACAAACGTCAAATCTCTTGGCGAGACAGATCAATCTTCAAGAGATTTGACGTCTGTAATAGTTAAAGTTAAATGGTGCAACCCACCCTTAGTATATCACGTTTGCAACATCCTGCTGTAGATCTGGGTAATTTTCCTATTACCTTCCTAGTTCCTAGTACCTATTATGTATATAGCCGAAAGGGGGTGAAACATAGCCCCATTCTAAACGATTTTGTTCTACGACTTTTGAAAGTTAAAAGTCACGTAAGTTAACTAACTAACAAAGTTTTTATTTATTGTTCGCGAATTTTTTAAAGTCCTCAAACTAAAGTTGTTTAGAAATTAACGAAGAATGGCTGAGCTCACCATACGCCTTTTTAATAGGCTGTAGAAATCTCTTACTTTTGGAAAACATTCTATAGGCAGATAGGCCTGCAATCCTTTGTTTCTACTGAGTATCCCAGTGCATGCGTACTGCGGGTGTCTCACGCACTGCCTGAGTTCACCACGCACTGAGTTCGCACTAAGTCTGCACCGGTGTTAGTGCGGTCACGGTGCAAAGTACAGTCGCGAACATTGAGTCACAGCTCGCTAACGGAACAGTACATCCGGGTGGTAAACTGTAATCAACGCAGATGCCTGTTTGCCTGGTTGGTATTGGATGTTTAAATCTGTGTCATCAACTGGCCATAATGATACACATAATAATATACCTATATACTTATGGATTTATCTATTTCATCATCACAACCCATTACGACCCCACTGCTGGGGCATGGGTGGAGATCCACATGCATGACATGATGGATGTGTTTTGGCCTAGTCCACCACGCTGGCCTAGTACGGGTTGGTGGACCCCAACACAAGCAAGCTTGTGCTGAGAAAGTTGTCGGTAAGTGGGCAATTTTGAGACTGACAAATGTTTTCAAGCTGCCCGAAGGCCTCTGACACTGCTCCTGAAACAGCAACCGGGACCGCGCCGTCCGAAGTACGGAAGCGTCTTTGTCTTTGAACTTTATTTCTATTTAATACGGGCAAGTTATTATTATTATGTGATAAAGGGGCGAAACGGACAAACACGTAGTAGGTAGTTGTAAATATAATTATATACATGTAATTTAAATAAGTACTTACCTATAATACTTTAGTAAACTAAACTCTACAATACCTACGGGTTTCGAGAAAACCACTGAAACTAGGTGAATTCGTGGAAAGTTGGCAGATTGCCAAGCTCGCTGCACAATGCCGCGCACAGCCTCTGTACTTAACCTTAGTATAATTATATGATAACCTGAAAATAGCCTCACCATTTATTCAGGTTTTGGAACTTTTTAATTGCTCGTGACGATAATATAGCTAAACGAAGGAATATTAAACTTATGCAGAGTTGCACAAAATAACTTTAAGTGCATGTCGACCTTAAATTAAATCTATTGCTGCCTTGCTTTGAGAGTATACGGAAAACGGACAGAAAGGGACAGACATAGATTTAATGTCGACATTAGCTTAAAGTTCCTTTGTGCAACTTGTCATTAGGTACCTACTCGGAATATTTAGTTATATCAGTAATAAGTCCATGTGTTATTTTTCACCTCATTTTCAGTCACGAAAACTTCAGTGACATAGTTAAGCTTATGTTGCTTTCAATATTTTTAACCGTATGTTATTAAAAGAGCGGGGCCGTCTGTCACAGGTATTGTTTACTTACTAGGCGGTCCCAACCTTGTATGTAATCTAGGCTAAGCTTTAAACAAAATAAAAGTTATTTATTATTATTTATTATAGTTAAATTTATATTGTACCTACTAAAATACTTACAGCTAAACCGGTGGTAATAAATACAGTTATTTAGGTTCGCTTTAATTGTTTCTACCATTCACTGTAACTCGTACTCTAATTTCGAGTACGAACGAGCGAAAACTTGCTTTATTACTGCACTATAAGAGTTAGGTTTCCCTAGGCAGTAGTAGCACTGAAGTGACTAATATAATAATGTTAGTGAACGCATGATGCTGGAGGGTTACTCTATACTGTCGAAAAACGAACGAACGAGAGCTGTCATGCAATCGGCACGTTTAATACAACTAGATAGAGTCGTAGCTCGCGCAGCAGCGCTCCCAAACTTCGTTTATCGTCATATAGAGTGACCCTCCTGAAATGTGCCTAGTTTAGTTATGTAATAGGTCCGCAGCTGAGTACATTCTGAGTGCAGCTGCACCGGCCCCGGTTAACCACCTCCTCAGATAATAATGTTATGATTGAAGGCTTCGAAGGACTTTTTGTATACAATCTAATGAGATTGTAATATTGCCATGTCGTTTTTGTTTTTTTTCTAGGGAAGATTATAGGAGATTATTGTGGTTCCGGTGCCTCGTGGATAAATAGAAATGGGTAAGTATGCAGTGAGTAGGTATTTATTTATTTATTTTATTTAATTCTTTATTGCACAAATATATAATAAATGCACAAAAGGTGGGCTTAATGCTAAGAGCATTTTCTACCAGCCTTAGGTAATAGTAGTTATATTATTCTTAAATTTAAATATAAAGTAGAATAGCCTCTAAACTTACCGTAGCAGACTAAAAATTTGTAGCAGACAGAAAATGAGTAGATTAAAATTCGTTAAAGTACCTATAACGAGTTATGAAGTAAGTAATATTAGAAACACACATAAAACCAAAATCAAAATTTCATCTTTTGGAATTTGCACGCCAAAGGCGTTTCTAAACTCAGGTCTGAAAGTCCTGCAAAGCTAGTGTTTAGTTAATAAGTTAGTCTTGCGTGGCCGGAGGTCGAACCCGGGATCCTCGGTGCAATTGCACCATGTTGTCTATGAAATAACAATTAGTTTAAGTAGATGTAGTTAGACTAGATGTATCATTGTATTGGCTTTGTTCATTTTATAGTTCCTTATCCTTATAGGTACATTTGAAATCATCGTGTTTTATACTTACGCATGCCAGGTTTTATACGCATGCCAGACATTTTATATTTGTAAAATTGTCTTGTGCTTAGAAAAACCAAACTCATTATGAGTATTTTTCCCGCAATTGCCAGCATCTACGCTTGTGGAAGAGATCATAAAATTGTTTATGTCTATGTAGATAGGTACCCTACTATCAGTTCTTCTAACAAAGCTCAGCAAGATTTATTACTTATTTCCTTGTAGAGAAACAATATTATTGCCGATAAATAAATACAGTAAGGGGTTTTATTATTTTATAGGATAGGTTTTCCACGAATTTCCAACATACATACTTACATAAATACAGGTTTTCATTACACATTTTGCCAGTGTATTAAATAGAGTCCAGTAACATTTGACTTGTTCCTAATTCGACCCTACCACATTCGACACAACTAAAAGAGAAACTCTCAGGAAAATCTAGTTTGGGCACTAGTAGTCAGTCCATTGCATAGGGCATTGACCAATAGTCTAGATAGGATTAGGAGAAGAGCAAAGCGGTATCCTCCAAATATGTCTGAATGTGAATTTGATTTTGTGAGATGAACTAAAGTAAAAATGAATTTTGTCACATGGTTTAAAAATCTGCATTGCTTTTGATTTGCTTTGATAGATTATTGTTGTCGCCGCACCAGTTCCGTACAAGGAAAAAATGATTTTATTATGTTAAATTAAAATGCATTAATGTTACCTTATACGGTATAATCTACAGACCTACCGCAGTTCATAGTACAAATTTGTTTTATTACAACAGTAAAAATACTTGATGAATTAATTATAGCTAGGAAACCTATACATAGATACCTATTAGGATGAGGTTATTCGAAAGCCTTTCAAAGAACCTTCTGTATGGGTACTGAGAAGTAAATAACTAAAGTTATAAACACAATGTAAGGTATACCCACCAAATCTGTGTTGATGATAATTATTTATTTATTTATTTTAACACTTTATTGTACACAAAAAACATAAATACATAACAATTTATAAACACAGTAAAAGCATACAATGGCGGGCTTATTGCCAAAAAGCAATTTCTTCCAGCCAACCTTTGTTGATAATAATGATTATGATGATATTTTTCTTCCAAGTAATTACTGCCAACACACTCATTCTTGCTCATCCAGTCCATCCAGCTGATCGAAGGGCGTCCCACGCTACTGGTCCGGGGTCTCAGCCAAGGAACTCATCAATCCAATCATTATTCGTTTGTTAATAGTATTATGCTACAAATATTTTGAAGCGCAACCATCTGGAGGCCTAGATAAGACAATTAATGTTAATTGCTCCTAATAAACATCAATAAATCACAATTGAATGGTTAATCATAAAGGACTGTACAATCATGCGACTATACGACTGAAGCATCAGACATTATTTTGACACTGATCACAGTAGTGGTGGCGTATTGGATAAGGCTACGCATTTGCCTCTACTGCCAGTTTCTATAACTCTATCTATCCATAACTGGTAGTTACTTTCATAAAATTTTGACAGATTGTTACTTTTGATTATGTCAAAATCGTATGAAAGTAACTATCAGTTATGGATAGATAGAGTTATAGAAACTGGCAGTTAATGATGATGGAAAATATTATGAGGAAACCTGCACATCTTGGTTCTATACATTATATTGTGCGACCATCTGCAAAACGGTGATAAACAACTTTCGGGCTTGGTTCGGGATTTATCACGCGCCTATAGATAAAATTAAATTCACACCAATAGCACTTCATAGTGTATAGTTGCTATTTCACTGTGCCTTTTTTACCGACTTCGGTGAAAGATGGAGGTTCTCAAATCGTCAGCATGTTTGTTTCAATAGAAGTAGCCCTCGACTAACAATGCGCTTAATAGCTATAAACTATAAATCATAATTTTAAAAGTCAACATTATTCGCATATTTTTTAAGCCTCCACGTTTGGAATTCTTTTAAGTTTAGTTTTCAGCAGTGATTTCATAATTTCAGTCGGGTGTGCGAAATATGCCCGATAATAATTATAAGTATTTACTCTAAGTGTGGTGTCCATTCGTGTAACAAAGTTATTACCTATGTCTTTCAAACGCGTTGATTTAGGCAAACCAAAACTCGAACTGGAACGGCGATTATCCAGATATAAATACCAGGTACTTATTGTATTTATTCATTATGAATTACTTATTTAAAATGCTTAAATTAAAATAAGTTTAACATAAATAAGTTAATGTTAAGATACCATTATGTATACTTACCTATAGTTTAGTTTATGAAAAACATGAGATCACTCAAAAAACTAAATATATATATATACTTAGACACATTTCGACACAGATAGAAGATAGACTCACACAAGATTTTTTTTGAGTGAGTACATACTACTGACATACCTTACCTACTAGAGATAAGTGATAAAAAAACGAAATCCACGATCAAGGTGAATTATTTAATAATTAAATTCAGTGCAGATTATACTCCATTCAATTATATATTATAGAATCGTAATTAGCGTCATTACATCATCAGTTATGTAAATCAATAAAAATAATTTAGCTGAAGAAGTAATTAGATTCGCTAGCTGATGATCATATGCGAAAATCTCCTCTAATAGAATAATAGTCTAGAAGGGTAGATTCAGTCCAGTACAGTCCTATTTAATTAGTAGTCAATATTTTAGAAACGACTCTGAGTATACAGATGGGATATTTTTGTCTTAGAAGCGGAGAAAGGGAACTCCAGAGCCTAGCCTATTATTTATCTATATGTCAATCTTAATTGTGATTAATACATATATTTTGTGATTTATGATACATACCAAAGAACAAAGTGGACTCGGGTACCTAGTAATACCTAGTAATTAAAATAAATGAAGTAAGTACCTACCTACGTTGTAAGACATCTTAACGTACAGACATTTTCAATTATGTCCTATGTTCTATAGTCTTTGTGGGATATCTAAATATGAAATAGAGTTCAAAGATTAACCCAGTGATGAATACCTTTGCATGTGATATACATACTTGGTTCAAAAATGAATAAATGTTATTCAAAACATAACGAGTCCAACAACGCTATCTATGCTGCAGAAAGAACTCTTTGAGAACCAGTTGCCATGGCGGCAAGGAACATTGCTAGGTCTTCGTCAGTGTGACGTCATTGATGACACGTCATCGCCAGCTGCACAACAGCCTAGTCCTGACGATGACGACTATACTCTTGTACCAAGGGTAACGGGTTCGAATCCCACACAATAATGTTTGGGGGTCTTTAATGGTGAAGTTTATGGCTACCTAATTTCAGTAAGTACCTAAGTATATTGATCATTTCAGTAGGTAATGTTAAACTATGAAAAAGTTCCATCTGCCATCGTTCTATATGTCACTGGAACTTTTTCAATGCTCGTGAGTGTCCTAATGCTCGTATATATTATATGCAAATGTAGTGTTTTTAAAATGTGCGTGTAATTTAATGTTATCATTGTACATTATGTAGGCTAGGGTCACGTTTGTTTAGTTCACTCACTCAAACGTCATGTCGAAGTTAACATCAATATTTACTTGTTTATCTGTTGTAATTGAATTGCGCTCTTAGTTTAATAAGTACTTTGCCATCAGTGTTAGAATATCAACAATATTAGGATTATGAATCCATAGGGTTCGTTGCTAAATTAAATAGGGTCTTTGGGATAATTATTAAGTTCTCCCTTGTTTCTAGTTTGGCAGTTAGTGACTGACATTACTAAACTGCATTAGCCACAAGACACACTAGGTGACGAATCTTATACCAGCTCCAGTTTTTATCACCGACATGCAAAGACGAAGAAATTTTTCGATAGTATCAGACATTATAGCTTAGCTTAGCTTAACAGCAAATGAACAAACGAAAGTTGTTATTGCAACGAAATAGAGTCGTAAGTTGCGCAGCGTTCGTTTTTCGTAAGTTATAGTGGCCCACCTGTACCGAGGGGGTTGTCGACAGTGTTAATAATGCTAGTCATTTGAGGCCATTTACATCCAACAATCAGAAGATCTATGTGGGCTTATCATGTTGATGAAAATAGATTAAGTACAGATTATTTGTTATGTTGTAACTCCAGCAGTAGCAACAAAGTAATCCTACAAAGAAAGTTAAGAAAAACAAGGGTTATCTTGTTCTTTGTATGGAAATCTTTTGTAGAGATATCTACAGAAAGAATGACTAACTGCCGCTCGTCATCTGGTAAGAACAAAGAATTAAACTTATATTATGTATATATGTCAGGTATATGTATACATGTAATGGACAACATTTCAAAAAACTTAAGCTGCTATAAATCGAAAACCATTTCGAGATTTAGCTCTCAAGGCCACAAAAAAAATGTTTTTGTATTTTTTGGATGTATCATTTTCGAGAAAATCATAAAATAGTAAAAAAGTGCTGATGACGTCATGCATCAGGTGCTATGCATTTTGATTATCAAATCCTATAGATTTAAAAACAAAGTAACTGTCACTTTCATTTTTGATTGACGTTGACGTTTTATCGAGTCGTTGTTGTTTATTTGGGTCATTTTCATAAATTCTGTTCTGACACTTTCTGACTATTTTTTTAATTTATCATATAAAATGGTTAGTACTTATTAAGAGATGACCTCTATTTAATATGTCCCAGAGCATGCCACCGCCTACACATCTGAAAAAATGCTTCTGTTTATTTTTTTACATGATAAGTACCTACTTTGTATCATCAGAAATATCAATGTCATTTGAAAATGACCCATTAGTTGGTTGGCATGTAAACAAAGTTTAAATGTCACTTGTCAGTGTCATTTATGTTTTTTTTCGAGACTAAGGCAATAGACAAAAATAAAAATTGAGCCTTATATGGGATGTCACTTCCGGTTTTAAAATAATTAACTTTAAAGTTAAAAATAACATGCAAAAATTAATGTATATACAAAATAAAAAAATACGGGTCCTCTAATTTTTTATAACCTTTCCGAATAGCTAATAAAAATATAGGGTAAAGAAAATGAAATGTTGTCCATTATGTATGAACTATATCTGTCAGTAGACAGTTGCTGACATACTCTCTGATTTTTAATTGGAAAGAATTCTGACATTTTATAAGTGATGCTACTAAAAAAGTTCTTTACCGAAAAAATGAAAAATTGCGATCCATTTCTGGGCAATAATTTTTTCTTAATATTTTTATACAAAAAGATAAATCTAAATATTTACTTGCTCAAGTAAACTAATACAAAAATAACAAATATTTCAATATAATAGCTGTTCCCGCGAGCTTCGCTTCGCCTTAATAAGTTTTCCCGTGGGAATTCCGCGATAAAAAGTAACATATGTGTTAATCCAGGGTGTCAGCTAACTTCATTCCAAATTTCATTAAAATCGGTTCAGCCGTTTTGACGTGAAGAAATAACAAACATTCACACATACATACATACATACATACACATATACACTTACAAACTTTCGCATTTATAATATGAAGTAGGATCACGACTCACGACCCATGTATCGAATTAATTTTAATTGCTTTATTTTATTCTTTAGCATGGCATCACTTCCTACTAAATTCAGGGATAATAAACCTTTTTAATCAATTTCAAAAAAAGATTGTCTATTCGGTAAGTACATATAATATGTTCGGTATGTATGTAAGATTATTGGAACTGCACCATATTGACATATGACAATATACGAGTATTAGGGCTAATAAACAAATATTCAAAATTTTATAAATGTTTATGTACCTATGTACGTTTATATGCCTGTTGGTATGTATGTTTGTCCACGCATATCTCCGAAACGATTGATCCGATTGTCACTATTCTTTTTAAAGTAAAGTCACTAAAGTAACTAAAGTCACCGACATAGCTCACCGAGTTAGTAAGCTTAAGTGGCAATGGGCTGGTCACATCTGTTGAAGAACCGATGACCGATGGGGTAAACGTGTTCTGCTGTCTTACTCCCAGCGATGAGTCGCTGATCCACCACCGCACATTTTAGACTCACAGTTTGCTGTGACGACACGCAAGCCAGTCATTGCACACAATACAATTTTATAGAGCGACATCTCTTTTTTTTACCTCTATTCAAATACGAACGCAACATCGCCCTGACATCGGCGCGGCTACCGTTTCAAAAATAATTACTAGTTGTTTTTAGATATATTTTCTACGACAGCGATAATTATATAAGATAATTGAGATTATCTTTAATTGTATTTTTCACTGTTTGTAATATATTTAGGTAGGTACGGTAATTATTTCTCACCGTAGGTAAATCCCCTTTTAAGTTGGAGCGCCGCACTTAATAAAATGGATACAGGGACTAAAAAAAATATATTATAGTCTCAGATGTCCAGACTCGTATTGAAAAACTGCCCAGCCCAAAAAGGTTTGTGATCTCTGATTTGTCTAAAATTGATAACTGTCAGAATTCCGTAAGATTACTAATAACAGTGTAGATGGAAACTTCGTGTGGAAATAGAAATCATTAATTATGATATTCAGGCCTAGTTTCACCATAGGTACTCGGTTAGTTTTCCTGTAATGTTGTAGGTACAATATTAGTAAATAAATAAATAAAATAAAAATTATATCAAGGGATCAATTGTTGCCTTTGGCACATCTGTCAAGAATTCAATATACAAATTTTATTTTAGATGACACTTTTAACAATGTAACAGGGGTGTCAGTGATCTAAAAGACTATGGTGAAACTAGGGCTATTTATTATAGGTACTCGTATTAAAGTATCAGTCATTGGTGGAAACCAACGGTATGGTTTTCAACGTATCTGTATCGTATATTCCCGTTGAATTTGTTTTAGAAAAAAAAAGTGTTGTTTCAAGATAAAATTATCACATTTCTTTAATTATCTTTACATTGCAAATATAAACTTATCTTGTACCTTGTGATATCAAACGGGTGCATTGCATCTATGTACTTACTTAAGTATATCAAATATTATATGCAGGCATAAAGGAATATTATGTTTTGTAGACAAAACTAGTCATTTTTTTTTAAATTTCTGAAAAATATATGAGTATTAACATCATCATCAATATTATCATTTCACCTATTCAAGTCCCCATACTAAAAAGTTAGTTGACCTACAAACGTAGTTGTATAGTATGTAGAGTACCACACAGCTTTACTTAATATTGGTAATTATTTTGCTGCCTGATGTTTATCTGTATTAACCTGACCCTACCTCATTATTTTAGGTCAGAGAACGATGCTAAGCTGGTTATAAAACACGGGTATTCCTATATATTTCATTAAAAAGTAGATAGGTAAGAAATGTGCATTATTTTTGACTTATTTAATTTAAAAAAAAAAATCTTTTTCTATCATACTTTTATGGATGAACAGGAAATCTGATGTAAGGTTGCTGTCGCAAAACAAGTGATATAATATTTTTATTTCCGAAGATATTTTTACTAGTGAAATTAAAAGTAAGTTAACATATGTATGTACCTATGTAGGTACTTACTGTACGCTGCTACAGCAGTTTGTAAATTTTGTATACTTACTACCAGCGTTGTGTAAAGAAATAAATCCAATAAGTAGGTGCCAAAAAAAAACCTGACTCACAGATCAGTTCTTAAGAATACTTACGCCTTCCTTTTCCATATAAGCTGTTTCAGTGCGTTCGAAGCTAGATGGATGGTTGCAAGCTGTTACATATTGCAGTAGGTCGACCTGTAAGGCCAGTGCGGTCATCGACCTCAGTTATTTCACTGCTGTAGTTAGTCACTCAGGTTAGACATGAGCAGATTGTACAGTCGAGACTTGGGCCTGTTACCCTGTGTGAAATATTCAATGAGACTTAATATACTTAAAGGAAATATTTTATGGTCTACGTGTCTCTTAGGTGTCAATACTGTCAATATTTGTTTATGTTACAAAGTTTCAAAGGTCTAAGCACAAATGCGAAGCCGAGCATTATAGCAACCTTTATACGAGTAAATGAGCCCTCGTGGAAACTTGTGAAAATATGATGTATGATGATGATGTATACAGGATGTACCTACTCATGTTCATGACACTAAAATATTGATTGCGATACAAGTGAAGGCCTAATTAAGATCTTGGTTTGCTGGTAGAGTACTTTATAACTTTACTCAACATTTTATTTTAGCATCAGTGTATTGCATAATAGGAGTATACCGTAGGTGTTATGCGATTTATGCTTTGCATTTTATATACCTTCATACATCGCCTTCATAACGTTACAAATTGTTAGGTACAACGCAAACTTAGTTCCTCGGAGTCCTAAAGAACCTAGGTATAAGACTATATAAATAAAAATATTATCAAAATCACCACAGCTCTCTAGACGGCACGGCACTTCACTGCAATTTAATTTATGGCTCCAAAGTATAGTACTTAAGGCTACTTTACTTACCCCGTGATGTATATGAGTTTTGTGTCGGACTGTACCTAGTTAAACCAAACTCTTTATGACCTAGAACGCGATAGAATCAGAACGAAGACTAACGGCCTAGATCCGGCCTAATAATTACCATACTGAGAGTTTAAAACATTTACATGTTCTTGAAGTATTCCAGTCAAGTACATCAAGTTTATAGTTGAGCCCTTTATTGGGTCAGTTTGAGAGCATTTGCTATGCTATGAACTAATTGGCATAATGTGCTGATTCTGAGATCTACTAGGTAGGTACTAATTAACGACTCGGTTAGTGTCAACTCGAGAAGTTGCCAATACTAGAGACTCAGGTCAAGGTACAAAGTCAGGGATTTTTGTGATGACTAATCGTAATGGCTCTACAATTTACCGATCCTACATCGATATTTCGATGACGTTCAAGTAACCGGCTGTTGACTACGTAGTCTACGTACGCAGCTGATGCGTACACAAATCTTTCTGTTTACTAAGTACATTAGTTCGTAGGTAATAATCATTGACCATAAAACGGGACACGCAAACAACTAGTATTGATTGTTTGCTTTGTAAATAAAGACCTAACCGGGTGGTAATAAGTTTGAGATTCATTCTACGAATAGGAAAAGTACTTGGCGAAATAACGAAGGCAACAACACAAGCAGTCGACGTACCCAATCGATAAGTTAATATTTTACGTAAGAACTGAGGGCAAAGGTCGGATTGTGACGGAAATAGTCAGAGTGCCGCTTATGAGGGACCAAATTGGATCAAGCACATGCATAGGCGAGTCTATTCCTAGATGGCATAGGCCGTCTGGTTAAAATAAGATAGTTAAAAATTCTAAGCTAAAGTAAGCAGTGTACGGAAGTATCCGCAGTGGCGACGCCAAAAAGAAAAGCAGTGGGAGAGAGCGGGACAGACTCATTGACTGAAATCGATGTGAGGTGAGACGGCGCGACTCTCTCTGTTTCAGCCCTCCGAGTGCGCGTGTACCGAGTTTGCACCCACTCAAATGTTTAGGGCACTTTCGTTGGAAGACGAGACATGTGTATACTTTGCATTGAATTCACGTTCAACAATGAATCATAATTAACCTTTGTATGAAGAGCTAAGTTTACAAAATAACCGCTACATTATCTTGTTTCTCAATTTTTTTGTAAGTTAGTAAATAAAACTTCCGCAGGTAGAGATTTTACCGTGGAGTCCTAAACTCCGGATTACTGTTAAGCCTTTACCAAATCCGTGTGTTGACTGCTGGAATAAACGCAGCCGCAACAAAGGCGGCGCGGCGAGCGTTAAGATTGACAATCGATTGGCAACGCGAGCCAACAACATTAAACAGCTGCTAGGAGCACAGTGGGCCAGCTCCACGGCGCAATCGCCTTTGTTGCCAACAATACTCAGACATTGCCACATACGCGGCTGCAGACTGACTCATTTAGCTCAGGAGGTGATGCGGGGCGTTTGCGACCGTACGGTGTAGGAGACAAGGGTGGGCCGGGCAGCACTGGCGTGCTTGCCCCGCGGCTTGTACCAACAGGGAGGCGAGTTCGTTGTCTTTGTCAGTCAGTAGCACATGAGCAGTGTCGGCGCGGCCACGCACACACCGTGCCAGTTCACTCTAAACGAGCACTAGAATCAAATTTTTATTCCGCACGTAAATTTTAACAGTCGGTAGAAAAAAGTTTGTATACTTGTAATTGGAACTGTGTCTTAGTTATCAAGTGCGACAGAGGTGTTCAGTATATGAGTTGGAGGATTGGATTCCCGCAGCCTCCTTTGTCAGCCTGAGGTTTGTTTTTCTTTTATTTTGTCTGTTTTCTTTTCCATACTTAATATAATGCATCTGGTACATAGTAACGTTCGATAATGAGGCATATCGTAGGTGGGTAGAGTCTAGTCTGCATTGATCTGTTGTTGAATGGGAGCCTGAAGTTTCAGCGTGTCGTAGCGCCGTCGAGATATTTCCACGTGAAAACAAATATGTTTCATTAATTAAAACTTACACATGCCATGTCTGTTTTCAGTCGCTGAATACAGCATTCACTCTAATGACTGTTTTAATTGAGCGAGTCATTTAATAAGGGTTTTATTCCTATACAAGGTCGTTGTCTGCGCGGTGTGCGGTCCACTGGAAACTCATGAACCCCCTCCCATTAATAGGGGTTGTATAAGTCCAACTACATAAAACTTGAAGTTAATTTGGTTGTAGGTAACTACAACAAGTCTGGATATATAGAAAATTTCAATGAGCGTTCCATGTAGAAACGTACAATACCCACATAATTATATCTCTACATTTTTTATAGGAAGTACAAAATACAGTTTACTGAAAAAATACGATGAATAATAGATATTATATAATATACCAAATAGGCATATTTAATGCCAATATTTTTATTATTAGTAGTCTAATATACTTGTTATGACTGAAAGAAATATTATTATTTTTTTAAAATATTGAAAGTGTAATAAAAACGTCAGATTTTCTGAAACGACCGCCTGTCATTCTTAAATAACAAAGGAAGTTTAACGATCATAATTTAAAAAATGTCATTGATAATACGAAAAATACAATTGGGAAATCTAAGAATTACGTCTAATACTCCAAAAATACCTGCATGATACTCATTTCATTCCTAAGAGAGGGTAAGTGTCCTCATACCGACCTGTTACACGTGGCTAAGTGGCCAAGACAGAACACTTCATCCATTTTCATTCTTGAAGAAGCCTCGTCTCCTTATAGAGAACGAAGGAACCAACATAGGTCAGTCTTAGTAACTTTATGCTGAAATTGTGCCTGGTTATAGACATAGATATATACCTACATACACTTGCTTCGGGAAACCGATAATTTAACCAGTAGGTAAGTGGCAGACAAACCTGACCCCCCTCGGAAGCATCGTTACTACGAGAGGGGGGGTTAGGTTTCTCTGCACTTGACCGTACCAGACGTAATTTCTAAGGTAATATCTCTATGAGATATAGGATCAAACTCCACTGTCCTTCTTGGGACTAAAAAACATACATTATTAGGTAATAATGTATTTTTTTTACAATGAGATTCCTTATCTAGCTACTAATAATAATAGGAGGATGATGTCAATTTAAAAAAAATATGCCCAGTAATGGTTGAGGCCGCTGCCGATGACTCTGTGGTGGGTACTTGTAGCATATTATAAAATAACTGATTATCAGAAAAGACATTCGTGATCAGAATACAGCTCTGCTCTTCTATGCTTTATATGACTATTTAGAGACAATTGATCATCATTGATCATTATTTAAAGACACAATTTGTCAGACTCTGTGACGCACGAGCTTAGGAGCGCGATCACAAAAAAGGCGAAATAAAATAAAAAGTTCGATTCGCAGCGACACCAATAAAATAAATGTTTTTTTTTCTTCTCAGAAGAATCGGGTGAGTACATTTCCATGAAATAAATGTAAAGGTTAAGCCTGAGGAAGTTTAGTTTGATAATAAAATTCAGAGTTTCTCATCTAATATAAATTATGTCAAAGTTCAAAAAAATAGAGAGATCGATTTAAACTCTTCAGATTAAGATGGCAATTAAATTGCAAGAATTATTAATATTATTAAATTGATATCACAGTTTTTTCATGATCCCATTAAAGTTTGTAAAAGTAATCCACTAAAAACGATTTAATTTGGAAAGGTATCTTTCAGGTTCTTCAAAAAAGAAGGATAGAATGCATCTATGGATATATGGAGCATTCATGTTTTTTTTAGGAATGTATGTTTATACCTTCCTAAATGAAATAGACTGCTTATGATTTATGATAAGTTGGCGATTCATTGGAAATCTATAGAGGTATATGATGTACTTAGGACTTTTGCAGCTTTAATAAAGTTGTAATAATTTTCGTCTGTAAATGTTAGGCTTCAAATAAGCACACAAAGTACAGTATATTGGCTTATATAATCGAGAGCTGTGCACTATAATAAATGACGTGGAGCCCAAAAACTTGGCGTTCTGCCCACCACGCGGTCAGCAGCCGTTGGGTTCAAATTTGCACTTTATGATTTACCTCTATATGGGTTTATAGATGTTCTATATTCTGTTATATACTTAACTATGTACAGAACGCATAATTGTAGGATTTGCTAATAAGTTTAGCCAAATCTCTCTACATTTACATAATAGGTTTCAGTTTTTTTAAATAAATCATAATTATGTTTGGTATTATCAGTACAAAATTACATAGGTCTGCAGTGATACACAGTTCAGTATGATTATTAAAATCTGACTGACCGATAAAACCAAGTGAGTCTAGGCTGGCTCCGTTTCCTTCCGACTATGTCTTCATGACGCACGTGACTACCATTTAAATCTATTAGGTTTTAAATTAGGAACGCAACGGAACGTATCGGGCTCTAGGGCAGCTCTTAATAATACTGATATATCTAACGTGTAGATCCATTGACCCCACTGTTTGTTCTCTATTTTTAAAGCGATTGCGTTGTGTGAAACGACGCCAAATCTGTAATGAAATGAAATAATGGTTTATGCTACATACTAGTGTTTTATGTGAGCCAATAATGATTTTACGCATGTATTTTGAACTTAAAATTATACTTTCAGAACAAGAATACTAGAATGACCTTATCAATATATTTAATTCGTATATAATTGAACAGATCAATTGGCATCAATACATATTAAATATACCTATGTATCCTAACTAATATTATAAATGCGAAAGTAACTGTGTCTGTCTGTCTGTCTGTCTGTCTGTCTGTCTGTCTGTCTGTCTGTCTGTCTGTCTGTTACTGTTTCACGCCAAAACTACTGAACGGATTTGAATGAAATTTGGTATACATGCGGTCTAGACCCTGGGAAAGAACATAGGCTACTTTTTATCCCGGAATTCCCACGGGAAAACTTTTTAAGGCGAAGCGAAGCTCGCGGGAACAGCTAGTAATTAATATTTATAACTAATTATTCATAAATTGTGCATAATGAGTACTAGTATAATTTAATCAGTTTGAATTTTTCGAATTTTTCCTTTATCACAGGTTGTCCATGTGATACCTATAGCTACGGACACATACGGGTACCTTATCGGAATACTAAACGAATATTCTAACATTGGTATCAAGGAAAACTAATTAAAAATTATGACTGTGGTAAATATTCTCATCAATCTTGAATTAAAAAAATCATTATGTTCTATGATATTCGTTAATGATTCGATCCTCTATTTTACTATTTTTGCATCGCGTTGGAGTGGACAGCGATATAACATAGTACGGGAAATTAAATTTGTCCCTACATGATCATTAGCAGAGGAATGCAAGGAGATAGGTAATTAAACCGACGCTTTCTTGTTCAACATAAAACTCAGGTCAGTCCATGCATTGTATGGGGTCAGTAACACCACCCAACAGCAGATATTATGTAGTGGTCTAAGCCTATGCCTACCTTTGTGATGATCTGCTGATATTTGCCTTCTGCTGGTCATAGGCTATTCAAATCCTGCCACCAAGTACCTACTTGCAAAGGTATAAATCTTCTTATCCAACCGGAAGAAATCTATGTTCATTTGTAAATCTTGTTATGTAAAAAATAGATTACTTACTTGTAAGTATAGCCTTGTGTTTATGCCATCAATTGCTCTTTGTATGTTTTCCTGCACACGGTGTGCGACTTTCAACACCATTTGAGTAGTGAAAAATAACGTATTTTTGTGTTGTAACTTCTGTGAGAAGTTTGAATTTTGAATTTGAAGACCGATTGGTGTGAAAATCTTTTACTAGACCCTCACCATGATTAGTGCGATGTTTTTGATTCAAGAAGCGGCGAGTAAACGTCAATTTGTATGAAGTGACGCGGAAGAGACGGCACCAAGTAGCTGCACTAGCTACGCGCTTATGCATACGTTTTTCGCGTTAGATTTCACTGCTCTATCGGTAATGAAAAATCTACACTAAGCCCTCTGTAGGCTTCAAATTATGTACTTACCCAAGTACTTTGTGTTTGTACGATATAGTCAACTATCATCTAACTACTAATAAAAGACATTTAATACAAAAATGCTTAGTGATATAAATTTAACTGTTTCATTGTTGTGCGGCACAAACAGTGACTCACTCCATCTGGTTGAATGACCTTCAACATCGCAATGTTGTTTAAATTCTGTTGCATTAGCTACTACCGGTTTCTCCTTATAATAACTGACATTATGTAATACCTACCTTCTATTGTTAATATTTTACATTAAATTCAGCATAACAAATATTTTGTTAAATATCCCCTGTGATTTTTTAAATATTTTTTTTATCGAATATTTTATTTATTTGATCACGTTTTGGTGTTCGGTAACTTTATGTATACTAATAAAAAAAAATGCCGGCTGAATTAACCAAATAATATAGTAGGTATATTGTTTCCCTCCTTGACCTTATGGCAATAAAACAGATATGTACCTACCTACATATACATACCTTTGAAATTGGTGTTGTAATTATTTAACAAGTGTATTCTAATTAAGCGGCAATGTATAAAACTATAAATATTCAAAGTACCTATATTTATTTTTATGTCAAGTACAAAAAGTTTTTTTACATACTTGCTCAAGTCATAATAATATGTGCTAAGTATTTTATGACACCAGCAGTTTAGTTGGCTCTTCTATGAGATTCACATCATGGAAATAGGAAATACAAACTTATTTATTTCCTATAAGATTGCACTTGGGAAGAAAGAAAAAAAAACATGTTTTTTACACTTAATTTTTATGCTATTTTATAGAATCTTGTTAAAAAACATAAAATGCTTATTAAAAGCCTTTATTGTCTGTCCCAAGTCTCATCCTAATTTTAATCTAAGACGGAACCCTCAAAGTTTTTCACAGATTCTGCTTAAAAAATATTTGACAAATGTACCTAATCAATTTAATGCAGGTTTTTTAGGTATCTGCCTAATCGAGGAAAAAGATTAGTGTTAAGTTATAATTCATTAATTAGCTACATTTTAGTTGCTATAATATACGCTTAGATTACGCACTAAATAGAGTTTATAGTAAGCAAATGACCTTTATTATTGTGACTTTTCTTGACCATAGTGTGTAAATTTCTGATGATTTCTTCAGTATCAGGAACATTAGTACAGGTATTTATATTCACTGATTTTTTTCTGTTTAATTTACCAACGACTAAAAATACCATTTAAATATAGATTCCTATTTAGGCACCTATGTTTAGCTTTTGCAGCAGTTCTCACCAGGCGAATTTAGTTAAGTATAAAATAAAGTAGGTACGTTACAGCTAGGTTCTGTAAAAATCATCGAATCCCTTTCGATTCGAATCCTCATCGATGTTTGTCAATGTCAAAAAATGAAATTATTCATTAAAGATTTTGAAAATAGCATAAACACTTATAAATACACAATAATAAGTTCATAAAATAGGCACGTCAGTCGTATGCAGCCAGATAGTTGGGCTAAAATACCACCGAATGGATACCCGATAACGACATGGATACCTTTTGTAGAAATTGAAAAGAGAAGCTAATTGACAGGGATAGGTGAAAAAACTTATGGTGAAGAATAAATTGAGAAAAACCTTTGAACTTCACGTTGCTTGGTTTTATCGTTGGCTGCTAATCTGTTCTCGGAACACACCAACAGATAACCGACTAACTGCTTATCGCAAATCTTTAATCACGGCTCAGCACTTTAATTCTCTTACAATGTTTCAAAATCAATCATTATTTATCTATGCTTACTTAATTGTATAAGTTTACGATAAGTAAAGTATCCAAGTAATTTTAGACGTTTTTTAAAATAGTTTATTTCACTTTTTAATTTAATTAGGTAATAATTTTTTTTTAATACATAGATATTACATACATACATAGGTACCTACTTCATTTAATTGATAAAGTAACAATACTGAGTACTCTACAATAAGTATAAGAATTGTAAGTACCTCAGATGGGTTAGTGTAGAACGCATTGCATGTCTCAAGGTTGATTTTAACTTGGCAGTAATCATTATATTATGAGAAGACCAGAATTTATTTGATAATTCAAATGATAATGCATAACTGATGACCCCACTACTCTAAATTCCCAATCCAAACTAGTACAAATCTACAAATTAAAATAAGGAGGGGTCTATAAAAGTCCTTATGATTTGTGAAGGGTTAAATAGGGTTCAGTATACTATAGGTTAAAACAATGTTTTTTTTCTGAATAGATTAGATTTTGAGAAAGTTAAATAATACCAGTGTCTTATTATTTCTAACGGAAAATCTTAAAACATTGCATTGTATTAAAATAGGCAGCAGACGTGAAATGATTTTTTTTTAAATCATGTTCATAACATTCTGAGTGTAAATAACTAAAAGAGGTTATTATTTTATATTTATTGTACAGCCATGGCATCCGGGAGTAGTAAAAAGCCGATCTTACAAAAAAACATCCATCTTCATTACATATTACAACGACAAAAAGTAATTACGTCAAGCACTGCGTAGGTAAAAATATTATTATTACTTCAGAAAATAATAAGGCACTCTAGAGCTTGTAAGCCTTAATTCTAGATTTAAAGTTTCATACTTGCTTTTTCCACCAGCTTCGAGATTCCCCTGTGGGAATTCCGGAATAAAAAGTACACATAAACATTCCTCTAAAAGAACACTATAAATAAATAAAAAAACGCGTTGAATCCGTTGTGTAGTTTTTTAAGATCTGAGCAATTCATACTAGAGACAGATTGCTAAATTGCCTATACCTTGTTTCACGGGGAAAGACATCTGATACAATCAATAACTACCCTTATTCGAATGTAATAAGGGTCCTGTCAGATGTCTTTCCTCGTGAAAAAAGGTATAAGGGCTGATTTTTCAATGGTCAGATAAACGCTATCTGACGAATAAAATTGTAGCTGTCACTGTCTAATACAAACATTCAAACGTGACAGCATCAGAATTATTCCCCAGATAACTCTTATCCTGACCATTGAAAAACCCTAAGGGCCGATTTTTCAATGCTCAGATAGACAGATAGATAGCGTTTATTCGACAGATAGCGAAATATTACATTTTTCAAATGTCAGATAGAACTTATTCGTCCAATAACTCAGTTAACTGGAGAATAAATCTATCTGCTGCTTGGGCCGCCAGATAGGGCTTATTCGATTGATAATTTGACATTTGAGTTATTGTAAGTTCTTTTTTGCGTTTATACCAATTCTAAACTACCGAGCGCAGAGAATAATCGTCATTTTCAATGGATATTTTCGATGATATTGATGATATGGCGATCGAAGAAGAGGCAGTAATGAACGAATATATTAATCCATTTGAAAGGAAAGTCACAGTCGTCAAAACGAGGCCTGATCATTATAGTATGGGGGATGCAAAAGAATTTCATCGCTGAAAGGCACCAGACTATATAAAAACATTATGTTGATTTATTTTCAATCATTAATTTTATAAAACAGGAATGTAGTAGCACTTCCTTCTTAAAAAATATTAAGATACATAATATAGTTTTTCATTTTACGATAAGTAGGTAACCTATGCTATACATATATAAGTATCTTTTTCCCATAAATAAATAAATAAATATCTAAGACATCTCTCCTTGGCGGGATGATCTTCAATGTCCAGTATTGGACTGCTATAGGCTGAGGAGAAAAGAGAGAAACCATCCAGTACTTGATAATAAAACATAGGTGTTATAATTATTTCTTTCAGTTTTTATTTGTTAATTCTAAATTAAGGATATGTTGAATGGTAATGTTGGAGCAAATGCCTAACACCTTTTCTTCTACATCGATAAATGGAGGTGCATTTGAGGGCCCACCTCCAGTTTTGTACTTCTCCTGCCTTTGCAGGGAAGACTTCTTCTTCATTGTGTTTGATGCCCTCGTACTTTAACTTAAGGGTCATGGAAAACCATGAGCGGACACTTGTGGTTATACCACTGGAGCTAAAAGAAAACTCAATTTTCTTCCATGCAGTCTCCTTATCTTTATTTGTTGCAGCATCGGTCTTTTTTTTTCTATGACATGTTTGAATTTATCTACCAAACTCACTACACAGTAACTTCAGCATTATTAAAATTCGCTAAACGCTCTCTTTTTTGTGAAACCATTGTGATTCAAAAATAACAAATTTAAATACCAAAATCAAAACAACCAAACAAAATAGTCAGTGATAGTGATAGTTGACACTGACAATTGAAATAGTAGTCTGTCCTGCTTTAGCACTAGTGTCTGCATATACTTGTTTCATCTCTCCTGAGTTCAAATAGAAAAATCGGTAAGATAGTTATCTATGGAATAAATCACAATTGAAAAATGGTTTAGCAACTACCAGGCCGATAAACAGCCAGATAAAATTATTCGTTAGATAGTTATTTGACCTTTTATCCTGGCATTGAAAAATCGGCCCTAAGAATAAAATATTATTCGTAGGAGTAAGCAAATGTAATATTATGTGTAACTGCAAGCCAGAGCAGATTGAAGAGTGAAGACTGATAAATGAACAAAGATACTTTTCAATTGAGTCGATTCTGTCCGATCTATTAAATTGAGGTAATATTCTCAATTACAGCTGACCCCATTTCAATCAATGTATCCTTCTTCAATGTAAAATGAGTTTAAGGCTTCGTACCCAGTAGACAAACTGACGAACAGACGTTGGCTTGTTGCAAAGTAATTACATATATTATATTATGTATAGGTACTGTATCTCTAGTACGTCTAGAACAGGTTTGATAGTTTGTCGAAAACTATAAAAGTTTTTGATTTCTCACATACAAAGTGGCGCCTCTAGCGGAAACTATTATGAAGCTTTTGACAGATAGATAGATGACAGAACCTAAACTTTTTTAGCTTTCGCAAATAACAAAGTAAAGTAAAGTAAAGTATATCGGATATTTATTTGGCAGCTAGCGACATATGTATGATATCAGGCGCAACGAAACGTCCATACAAAACACACAAATAAGTTTTTAAAAGATTGTGTTCAATTTTTAATTTTATGCCCGTTTAACAACGCATTCTATCGAGATCGAAGTATCGATATGACGCACTGACACCGCGTAGCCTGCAATCGCCACACTATGTGGTTGATCGTTATCGTGAAACATTACGAAACTGAAAAAAGAAACGGTACGGAATTTTATTACTTAGCGGTACTGTTTTTATTGTATTTATAAATAGGATTGCTTCGTTCTACAGATTAAAAGTTACGAGTCAGCTAAAAGTGTTTACAAAAAGTAACTTTCAAATCAAAAGCTGAAAGATTTTAACGTGAAACCGATACCTGTAACTATTTCTTCGCGGCGAGTACGCCAGGTAGTAAGACAAATAGGTTATCGTAACTGCTGAATAAGTATGTAGGTATCGAGTACAATCTATAAAATAGGTAAAATTTAAATGGAGAAATGTATAGAATCCTTAATTCTATATACTCGTATATTGAAGGCTCTTCAGCTCACTGGAGGGGAAAATTAAAGTTCAGGGAAAGTGTAGTGACCAAAATTAAGAAAGACTTAGATAAAGTACAGTAGGTATTCTTTATGTGTAAGTACCTACTTCAAAATACTTTGTTATTTTATTAAATACACTGCTTTAATGATCACTTGAATCTGTATGTTACATTTGTAGGTTATCTTTTTCTAGGGCGCTTTCATCATCCGTAACCGAAATAGAGGGAGTGTTAAATCTGTATATGTTTGTCAGTACACAACACACGCAACAGCCAATCGGATGGATCGATTTGACTTTGTTTTAAAAGGCGAATTGATTAAGACTGTAAAGTTAAAAAATGTGTATGTCGTTATGAAAAGGGAAGTGTTAGCAAGTTAGTAAGTAGGTACTTATTTATACTCAAATAGCTATTTATCAGGTAAAAAGTTAGCTTCGGTTTGCAGCTGTATGTTTTCTCATCGATTAGAGATGATTAAGTGATCCATGTCGCCTTTGTCTGTAATTGGTTTTATAAATGTACTTAGTTGTCTACCCCTTTTCTATTATAGGATGTAGATATATGTATACCTACCTAAATGCAGTTTAAATTCTAACGATTCACCATTTTATGATTTTATAGGGCAAAGTGCTGACATTTATGAAAAAAAATATTACAAACTAACTAAGTAGATAAAGAATTCTAATTTTTTGTTAAAACAAATGTGATGTAAACTGTTACACAGGTTAGTTGAAACTCTGAAAGTAAATTAATATTGCCATTATAGCGTACACGATAAATACACCGGGTTGATGCTATTTGAACCGCTGACTATTAGAATTGTTAATTATGGACGCCGACTTAGGCATAAACATTATGTAAACTATGTTTAATGTTACCAAAATAAATAGCTTCATAGTTATTATATTTAACACTGTAAACAATAATAAAACATCTGAATAAAGTAACTACCTATACAGGGTGTTGCAAAAAGGGTATACTAAGCCTTTAACTATTATGTTTATTATCAATAGAATATTATACAGCTACTACGTAGGTACATTGTACAATAAGCATCGGTGGATGCAAAAATTTCTCACAGTGCTTTTTGTTGTTGTTGTGTTAATTCACTTTTCGTCTTGTTGTTTGTCTCGCGTTATACTACGGTACGTAGTATTCAATCAATTTAATTACTCGACCTACCTACATTAATATGTAAGCCCTTGACTATTATATCCATAATTGACTAGATTGACCATTACCAACAGAGACTGTGCTAGATTCATACATCAAATGTATTTAAAGGCCAACAAGTAGTGTGTACGTACATCAAACTTAAAATGTACTTATCAAAAATGATATTTAAATGAGTTTAAGTATTTTTTATTTATTCTTTATTGAGTAAGTACTTTACTACTGCGATGTGACCTGTAGGTTATAGTGTAGGTACACTGTTACATATTATTATCGGAATCGATTCTGAAGACAGCTAGCTATCTAAAATTTGCGCAGTCACTCAAAATTTTATGTATCTATTTTGAAATCGTTATCCTTGGACTAATGAACCTACTTATTACAATACGTATAGTGGAGATAAAAAAGTAGTAAGTAGGTATAATTTTTGAAAAAGTCGGGAATTGTCACGGATACTGTTGGTTTATTTGGTATTATTATAAAGGAGGTGAAAACCAGAAAGAGAGCCAACATCGACCAGACTTTATCGCCTTGTTTTAACATTACAGCTGATTGATTGCCTGTAGTATGCCTACATTAGATTTTCTTTTTTTCGCAAACATGTCCTATTATGAAGAAAAATGATACCCGAGATTATTAATAAAACTATGACGTAAGTTAGTTCCCTACGAGGCGAGGCAACTATATTAATAACCTTTGGAAGTACCTCTGTAAGTTCAAAGTTCCTTTGTTGTAACTATACCTAAAAAATATATTCGAATATGTTTATGTATAATATGAACTATAAATATCTACAAAACTAACAATAACATAGGACTTAAGTAAACGAAAAACCCTTATTGTAAAAACCCTTGTCAAATATATTCAGATAAAATGTAATTTTTGGTAGTTTAGCCAGATCTTGCAGAAAGCGGTTTAGTAAAGACAACTTGGTGATTTGGAAACTGAAATAATACATTCCGATTAGGTCGGGTTCAAAGTATACATAAGTGATAGGTACTATACATAGGTACTTATAGTGTTAAACTCCGTAGGTACGTGTGTCTACTAAATAAGTCGGTAACTCATCTAGTAGCTCGTATGACTATTGAGAGTATTTATTGTTTTAAGTATTTATAAAGCAGTAATTTTCTTAATAACAGACTTCGAATTTAGGTGTTGCAAAAGGGCTCTCTACTAAGACTTGGAAAACTCGCGAAAAAATACTTTGATGGAAAATATAGGCTTTTTAAATAAGTATCATTTTCATTTGTTTATATTCTAAACATTACAATGACTTGCTGAGCCTCCCCATTTTGGCTTACTCTACCACTTTTGCAACATCTGTACAGCTGCCTGATAACAAAGGAAGCATACCTTAACCACCATCCTCGCTCATTCCAGGGCTTCACCCGCAGCGCGCACGATGTCGGCTCGTCGATGACCAGCACCATGGAGTCCAAGGGCACGCAGATCCACCTGCCGCTGATGGGCCGCGGCAGCAAGGAGTTCAACGACAAGGTCACCTTCGTGTCCAGGTCCTCACCGCTGGGGGAACCGCTCAATAATGGACAGATTGTCGGGTGAGTTGGACTTTTCTTCTTCATCCTATGTTAACCCACTTCAGGGTATATGCATCCTCCATGCTACGCCAAGTCCCAGGGACCTATGCCAGACTCATTATTTTTGGTCTAGCTACTTTCCTTCGCGATTCGGGATAATAATGACAATGTGATCGGTAAAGTAACGTAAATTATGGGGTCCCTGCATGCTGGACCTCATAGGTTTAGAGAGGCAGAAATACCATGACTTGTCACGAAGCGGCATAATTTATATTGCATCAGGCTTCGTATGATGTGGCCGGGCAGTATAGGTTTAATCATAGGCTGGTATTGCCTATCACACGATTTAAATGACTGAACACTGGTGGATAGAGTAGATGTGGAAACCGTAGGTACATAGATCAAATATGTATATGCATTTATGTCTGCTGTATGTATGTAATGTATTTATCATCGCGTATTTCAGAGACGCGTAGACGACGTGGTCTCGATGGTACAGTCAGCTGCATAAGTAGACTCACAAACTGCCTATTCAATCATTGACGGTTTGTTATGTAGTCAGTTTGACAAGGTACAAAAGTGTATAGCTACTTATGCAGCTGACCGTACATACGAATGTACCACCACTGCTAGACGTCATGCGTGTTTGATTTGATGACGAGAAATATAATGTATGCTTTGCACGTTATTCAAGCACTTTTAACTTCGGTTCGGATATTAATAGGTAGGTATAATCACGCACGCAGCTGTGACGCTGGTTACAACTTAGTATAAATAGGTTGGTATTAGAGCAATAAACGGTTCCTAATTAAAATGCCTCTGTAGGTATACCGTATAAAACGCAATAAACTTGAGCATTCTCTAGCTACATTTTATAAAACAGTATGCCACACAGCAGTTGGTATTTTCGTTGCCAGTATTGTATAACAAGTTACGTGAACTGAGTTCATATCTAAGTGGATGTCGGTTGGCCTGTGCCTATTTAGAACCGCCCCTCAACATGCAATGTACTTATTTTAGTCGGTTTGTGTAGCTCTGCTATCTTCGAACAGGCATAAGATTCAGTTTCACTGATAGTATTATGTCTGTATCTACATGATTAGTTTTCTTTCATGGATACCTAGTGTTTATATCGACTACCTATTGTTATTAACGAATTTCGGAGTCATAGTCTTTTTCCGATAACAAAAAAATCTTTTATCGGTTAAATAAGTATATTTGATTTTTATATAAGCACAGAATATTTTTAATAATTTGTTTAAATTAATTATTATATTGATGTATTGTATATCACAGTAGAAAACAGCAGTGCACCTCTTACGCAAGCTAGTACTTACGGATTAAGTACTATTTATATTGTAAGTATGTTATGTATAGCATGACCTTATATCACATAGCCTACCATCTAGATCTGCTATTATGTACCTACTCATTACTTACTATCTGAGCTGGCTGTTACGTAGACCGGCCTACACTACGCGTCTACTATTGGCATTGTGGGGATTTCCTTGGCTGAGTTCCAAGTGCCATCCAACTTCAAACATTTCTCCGTTGAATTCCCACCGAGGAATACCGGGCGGCTCAATAGGCGATTATGAAATGTTTTCAGTTGCTCGTCGACCTGTGAATGCGTTTATGAAATCGTACATGTTTTGGTTTGCCTCGCAGTTATTTGGACATAAACATAATTAAACATTATGCAGTGTTTTCTAACGCATTTTCAATCTTATACAATAATTTTACCCACGATGACCAAGTCTTATAAATTTTATCATCATTTACCTTTGATTGTCCACTGCCAGACATAGGCTTCTCCCAAATAAGTATAGTGGCAAAACAATCTGTTCTCATCATAAATAAATGATATGACATCCATGACACGATTTAATAAATCTGCGACCCACAAACCACTCCCTATATTGGTACCTCCGATGCTAATTTAATCCCCTTTCGTCTATTCCAGTGGCTCCCAGATCAACTTATGCAACGGGCCAGCCGGCGCGGCGTGTATAACCGGGCTGTATCCGAAAGTGCCGAACGGATATGGAGACAGCAAGAAGCCGATGGCCTCCTTAACTCACCTGCCTAAGCGGCCGCCGGTGGACATAGAGTTTTCCGACCTCTCGTATTCAGTGAGCGAGGGAAGGAAGCGAGGTTACAAGGCGCTGCTGAAGTGTATCAATGGGACCTTCCGGTCGGGGGAGCTGACGGCCATCATGGGGCCCTCGGGCGCCGGCAAGAGCACCCTCATGAATATATTAGCCGGCTACAAGTGAGTATCGATCGCACGCCATACTTGCCCGCCCTTAACCTTCGCATTCAACTTGCCAAGTTATTCAGTTTCTATGTGGAAATCTCGGATTATATTTACGACAAACTTGAGTGCTATATAGGTATTATATAATAACTCAAATTCTTTATTTGATTGTAAACCCTTTTGTAAAGAACCTTCTTCTAATATATATATTTTTTCATTTGCAGAACATCAAACGTAAGCGGATCAATTCTCATAAATGGGAAAGAGCGGAATCTGCGTCGCTTCCGCAAGCTGTCGTGCTACATCATGCAGGACGACTGCCTGCTCCCGCACCTCACCGTGCGCGAGGCCATGTTCGTGGCCGCCAACCTGAAGCTCGGGAAGGACATGACGAAAAACGCCAAAAAAATTGTGATAGACGAGATTTTAGAAACCTTAAGCCTTGTAGACGCATCAGACACTAGGACAATAAATCTTTCTGGAGGCCAGAGGAAGCGGTTGTCGATAGCGTTAGAGTTAGTGAATAATCCGCCGGTGATGTTCTTTGACGAGCCCACGTCGGGTCTGGACAGCTCGTCGTGCTTCCAGTGCATATCGCTGCTGAAGTCACTGGCGCGGGGCGGGAGGACCATCATCTGCACCATCCACCAGCCCTCGGCCAGGCTGTTCGAGATGTTCGACTACCTGTACACGCTGGCGGAGGGGCAGTGCATCTACCAGGGCTCCGTCACCGGCCTCGTCTCGTTCCTGTCCAACATGGGCCTGCACTGTCCCAGCTATCACAACCCTGCCGATTATGGTGAGTTTTACTATCTATTATATTTGTAAATTTATTCATTTAATTCTATTAAATGTATCTAAATAAATGAAACCTACTACATAAATACTTAATTATATAGTAAAAACTATATTATATTGTATTTCATGTGGCGCATTAGTTGGTAAAACTATGGTATTATGCCTGGCCGTTATTTTTTTCCGTAGCGGGCACGTCATTACACGTCAAAGAACAGATGTTATTAGTAGGTGCTCTTTAATTAACTTCACCTGAATATTAATCCGACAAGGTCCCTGTGCCATATAGCCATTTGAGGGGCTTATTTCCATAAATAATTGTGCTCTGGTCTTGATTGCGCCCGAACAATGGCACTAGGCCAGGCCTGAAGAATTGCATTGAGATTAACACAGCACTGGCAAAAAGTGGGTGCCACAATGTACCTCTGAGATCTTTTCTACTATAAAAAGTTACTGTTTATGTAAATAAATAAATGCTCCTACAAACCACAAAGCCATAACCGTCACAAATCAAATTGATTCACTAACTACCACATCCTAATCATGTAACCAATCTCCTCCCCAGTGATGGAAGTGGCGACGGGCGAGCACGGCGAGTGGGTGCACAAGCTGGTGATGGCGGTGAACAAGGGCAACTGCGGCCGCGCCCAGCCCGCCCCCGCCGCCGCCGCCGCCGCCCACGCCTCGAACTATAACAACCAGCCGCCCAAGACTAATAACGCTCAAAAGGCGGAGACTTTAGAAATTATTGTTGGTGAGTTTCCTGCATACTATAAGCGTCCAGCTATCGGTGTTTTACGTATCATCATCATCATCAGCCAATAATCATCCACTGCTGGACATAGGCCTCTCCCAAGGAGCGCCACAACACTCGGTCCTCGGCCTTCCTCATCCAACCACTACCCGCCACCCGCCTAAGGTCATCAGTCCAACGGGCAGGAGGGCGTCCCACGCTGCGTTTGCCTGTTCGTGGCCTTTTACGTATCGTAACAAACGGATTGTCCGGAACCGGAAACAGCGTCGGCAATGCCTATGAAGTGAACGCAATTACCTGAATTTGTATACAAAGAATACTGTTTGCGATGCGTCCGTTTCGTATGATGCGGTGGGCGCTTACGTTTAATCTGCAAAATCAAGTGGGGTTTAACAAAGACCACGGTTTCTCTAGTGGAAACTATGAACTGGACAATATAGGAGTGGTGGCCGGTAGAGATATAATGAGGAAGGACGAGATCTGTGTGTAAACCTAACATCAGTCAACCGATAGTGGCTATCGGTTGAGTGATGAATAAGTTAGGTGCTTGCTATCTTTACATGTATTCAGTCACATTAATCCAATTTATGTCTTACGAGATGCATATCCATATATTTTTACAATCGAGTTGATATTGAGTGGGTACAGCCCAACGCTAACGATACCGCCATAATATAAAGATCGATGATTAATCTCTGATATATATATTGTTGTAACAGTCATCATTCTTTCATTTCAGACAAACCAACCTGCACTGTGATAGACATGTCCGAGCCTTCATCTATGAATACGGAGAAGCAAGTAGCACTACCGAACGCCACCAACCTAGCACCTGTTACATGTACAACGTCCCTCTTAGACTCAAGCGAAAGTTTCTCAAAGAAACCAGTCAAAACTGGATTCCCCACATCTGGCTGGAAGCAGTTCTGGATCCTAGTTAAAAGAACGTTTAAAAGCATCCTCCGAGATCAAACGTTGACGCATCTGAGATTGTGTTCACATACGATAGTGGGGCTGCTCATAGGTTTCCTGTACTACGACATTGGGTCTGATGCCGCGAAGGTCATGAGCAACGCTGGCTGTATCTTCTTCACTGTGATGTTTACTATGTTTACGGCTATGATGCCAACAATCCTTACATGTGAGTATTCAAATTTATTTGTTGTGTATTGCATTGTGTTTTGTGTTTTGCTTACATGAAGTCTAGAAGGTATATAAATCCGATGAATTTGACATTAATGTTTTGTTTTTTCTTTGTTCCAGTCCCAACGGAAATGAGTGTATTTGTAAGAGAGCATCTAAACTACTGGTATTCACTGAAATCATTCTACTTTGCTAAGACGATCGCGGATTTACCATTCCAAGTAAGTAACTCAGACAGTGTGTTTAAAAAATACAAGTTACTCATCTACTATTTCGATATTTATTTCTTGCGCCATGGGTGAATGATTTATTCTCAAAGTTTCTATGGCATGAGTATTATTGCAGCTGTTCGTGTTCAAACAATTAATTGGCCCTTTCGTAACACGTGTTGTATTGAAATTATACATATTATCTTGTTACCACGAGGTGCCTATCGTAAAGTAATAATTACCTACTAGGTACTAAAGATTACGTTTGTCAGGAAATGAATATGCAAATGATAGATGGGTGATAAATTACATTTTGTGAGGCTTTTAACTGCAGCTTACGTTAATAATGACACAGATTCATATCTTTTCAATCTATAAATACATCACGATCATGCTAATCTTTCACTACATATTACATATGAATTTTTGACTAAGCCAAGCTTCTACTAATGAACCACTGAGGCATGAACCCATAAGTAACGAATTAGACACACTACTTACCTACAAGGAAATATCGTTTCCCTAATAATTGATCTATAAGTGAACATACAAAAATCTGTTATTTTGTAGCCATCCAAGTAAATAATATATTATAAGTAGGTCTAATCTACAATAAAATATGTCTTAAATAAATAAATGAAAATTTGAGATGCGCGTATGGATCTCTGTGTCCAACGAACAAGTTTCACTGACCTCCTCAATCTCTCCACAGATAGTATTCAGCGGCGTGTACGTGATCATCGTGTACTTCATGACGGGGCAGCCCATGCAGACGGACCGGGTGCTGATGTTCACCACCATCAACATCCTCACGGCGCTGGTGGCGCAGTCGCTGGGCCTGCTGATCGGGGCCGCCATGAAGATCGAGACCGGCGTGTACCTCGGCCCTGTCACCACCATCCCCGTCGTCCTGTTCTCCGGCTTCTTCGTCAACTTCAACGCCGTCCCTGAATACTTCAAGTGGCTCACGTATCTGAGCTATGTTAGATACGGCTTCGAAGGAGCCATGCTCTCCGTGTATGGTTTCGATAGGGAAAAACTACAGTGCTCCGAAGCCTATTGCCATTTCCGAAGTCCAAAGAAGTTCTTAGAGGAAATGACGATGGATAAAGCCAATTTCTGGGTCGATGTCGGTGCTCTGGCTGGGTTCTTCGTATTTATTAGAGTAATCTCCTATTTAGTGCTAAGGTTCAAATTGAAGATGATGCAATAGATGTAGCACAAGAGAACTATCGATTCGGTGACGAATCGATGACCAAAGTTGATATTGAAAATGATGTCTGAAATTAAATAGGCTATATCGGTTTTATCTTACAAATCGTTATCAATAAATACTTAAAGTAATGAAACAGTACTGTATGAGTAATGAAAACAATAAGTAACTAGATTTAGGAGTACGATTCTGAGAGTTGGATATAGTTGGTAGCGTGCATGATATCCAGAATATTATGATGGCTTGATCTTAATTATGAATTTATTATAAGATAGGTTTATGCTTAGTTTGATAACGACAAGTTTTGTAGAATATTGCGCCCATGACATCGTAATACTTATGCCTTGATCTTTAAATGATATTCCCTTACGTATATAGGTTATGGAAGATAACGTGAATGTATCAAATTGCCATTTAATGTTTGCGAGAGTACTTAATTGCTAATTAATTAAAGACTTCTCAATCTAAACTGTTTATTTCTAGATGAATTAACAATAATATCAACCAATGATGTTGTTGTTTAGTCTTTTTGTTTGTAAACAACACTAGAAACATGAAATGGCAACATTTGCGGAGTCTTGAACATCTCACTGTACTCAACATTACTTACTTACTTAGAGTTATATTCGAGAACTTCTTAGATTTATTAATTTTGAAGGTTTCGGTAAATCTTTTAGGTAGTGTTCCATTGAAAAGTATTTATTAAATAAAGAACTGTGATTTTTTTCATGATAGTTTTATTTTATTACTCCTTGTTATATCCATGATAGCGATTTAAAAAAAATAGACGTTAAACTACATTTTACCATTGCTATTTCAGAATCTCTACCTACTAATCGTTATACTTATAAATAAGCAGAAACTATGACCAGCTATGACCATTTATAAATTTAATGATCATTAGTACAAGATGGTATTCTTACACGACACACATTACGATTAGTAAGGTAAGAGTTCAGCTTTTGGCATACTTAGTACGCAATGATCACATTGCATTCAGTATTCTTTGTATAGAAATTCACACAAGTGTGTCCATTTCATCAGCATTGCCAACGCCATTTCTCCATACATTAATGACAATCCGTTTCGTCCGATACGTACGATACCGAAAATAATTTTTCCATTTACTGCCATCTATGAGGAAAATCTGGAAGCTGTCGGTACCTATAATTTGATTGTAGAAAGGAGGTCGCTTGCCGCGGTTCAATGTCTATCCTTCATGGAGTACGTAGTACTCTCTTATTCCATACTCCCCTCTCACGGTCACGATGTATCCAACTCACCAACAATATTCTTCAAAATATAATAAGTAACTACGATTCATTAGAAATTTCCATTATGGGAATTAAAAAGGTTTCAAAACTGGAAACACTACTGCAAACCTGCACACTTTACGGCAGACTGCCTGACGCTTGATCGTGAGTGGAATCATATATTATGTTATGATCATTATTCTTCTTGAAGTGCCTACGTACCTATCTACAATGCAATAAACGCTAGGCCGTTTTCATTCTAGGTCCTAATTTCACGTGACTTTTTATGGAGAATAATTTAATCTACCTATGTACTTAGATTTTTTCATGAATTTCCAGAAGTGTAAAGCTTCTTAGTTTTGGAATAAATAATTCGGCTTTGCGACATTTCGATCGACGGTCGCACATACAGACTTACAGACAGACATGAAAATTTATTATTCAATTAAAGTTTGATCAATTTGATACAGTACACTCTGTAATAGTAACACTTGAAGTACTTAGTAGGTACCTATGTAAATTTGCAAACTTTGTAGATGCGGCGAAGGTGATGCTTTCTGTCTGTCACATAAATATATTTGTTCGGAAACTTTGCTCGACTTAACTGGTTTTAGTGTTCTTTCCCTTTCATTGGATAAATTTCTAATATTTGGTCACGTCCAATAGAAAGAGGATTGGAGTTGTTATTTTGAGTATAATACTATTTGCTCTACGATCTTTCTGAGCTTATTTGGTGTTTTAGGATTACTACGTCATATATATGGTAGATGGTCGGGTAATTTACTGGGTTATAAAAATAAAATAAAATAAAATGAAATGAAATGAAATGAAATGAAATGAAATGAAATGAAATGAAATGAAATGAAATGAAATGAAATGAAATGAAATGAAATGAAATGAAATGAAATGAAATGAAATGAAATGAAATGAAATGAAATGAAATGAAATGAAATGAAATGAAATGAAATGAAATGAAATGAAATGAAATGAAATGAAATGAAATGAAATGAAATGAAATGAAATGAAATGAAATGAAATGAAATGAAATGAAATGAAATGAAATGAAATGAAATGAAATGAAATGAAATGAAATGAAATGAAATGAAATGAAATGAAATGAAATGAAATGAAATGAAATGAAATGAAATGAAATGAAATGAAATGAAATGAAATGAAATGAAATGAAATGAAATGAAATGAAATGAAATGAAATGAAATGAAATGAAATGAAATGAAATGAAATGAAATGAAATGAAATGAAATGAAATGAAATGAAATGAAATGAAATGAAATGAAATGAAATGAAATGAAATGAAATGAAATGAAATGAAATGAAATGAAATGAAATGAAATGAAATGAAATGAAATGAAATGAAATGAAATGAAATGAAATGAAATGAAATGAAATGAAATGAAATGAAATGAAATGAAATGAAATGAAATGAAATGAAATGAAATGAAATGAAATGAAATGAAATGAAATGAAATGAAATGAAATGAAATGAAATGAAATGAAATGAAATGAAATGAAATGAAATGAAATGAAATGAAATGAAATGAAATGAAATGAAATGAAATGAAATGAAATGAAATGAAATGAAATGAAATGAAATGAAATGAAATGAAATGAAATGAAATGAAATGAAATGAAATGAAATGAAATGAAATGAAATGAAATGAAATGAAATGAAATGAAATGAAATGAAATGAAATGAAATAAAATAAAATTAAGAAATAGACGCATTTTTCCTGAAATAAAAATGACATTATGTATCTAGCCTATCTGAAACCTAGTTAAACATTGTGAGATATGGCGTTTCGACTTTCTCCGTGTTCGGGATCATAAGGGTCACAGTGACAGTTAAATAAAGTCCATTTTTCTCTCCACCTTTAATTTGCAAGGTGCGGGTGCCTATATAAATAGAGTGAGTCGCCCGCGTGCCTCAGTTGTAATATCACCATGCAGAAATGACTAGGTTTCAGATAGGCTAGATACATAATATGTCATTTTTATTTCAGGAAAAATGCGTCTATTATGTAGTCTGAGCCTATCTGAAACCTAGTTAAACATTGTGAGATGTGTTTATTATCGCATGGTGGAGAGAAAACCAACTGTGACCCATAAGCTACTGATGAGTATATCAGTAGATAAATATTTGAATCTATAAATTTATAATGCATAGATTTCTAGGTAATAGATATACTAAAAAGAAAGGTATAAGTATACATAAGAATTAAGTACTTCCTTATTATTCCTGACTTGTCAGAAAGTTATGGAAGGTATGTACCTATACATATAGGTAGGTATTTATACAGTATATAGATACACACAGTGCCTCTTCGAAAGCAATACTTATAAGTAATTATTGATCAAAATCTTGTTATTGTCAAGGCAATATTTTTAACATACACTAGCCGAATGGATGGAACCAGTGAAATACTTTGCAACAATATTTAAAAGCTGTAAAATGTAGAATATCGATCCAGGCCGCTGGGGCTCAGGTCAGCACATGCTGACTAGGGTATGTAATTCTGGACTGACCTCAGAAATGCAGCAGCCGACCCTGGAGCCTCGAGGACCTGCTCAGTCAGCCCTGTACGACGACACGGCCTGCAACACCTGGCGCGGCATCTAGTCCTTGGAACGAGGAGTGGTGCTTGAAGGGAAGATAATTTTACTAAATATCTCAGCCTCATCAGCTACTGGAAAATATTAGATGAAGGCTGTGACACTGGCGGATAACTAAGTATTCAGTTTTTCAAAACATGATGCAGGTCACTATATTCATATTCTAGATTGACAAGTAACACACAGTCTAATTTTGTATTCTAACTAACTCGGCGGTTAACGAGTTCCTGTGCAGTCCTACTAGGAAGGAAAGTTATTTTATAAGCCTTTGCACCCATTTTGTGGGCTACTATCATTCTGTATCATCATGTGTGAATATTATGAGCTCTGGCAGCATTCCTTGGTAGATGACATCAATTAATAAAGATTGATTAACACAACAATAACAATTATAATAGTTGATAAATGAAACCCGGCTAACATGTCTTAACTGGGTAAGTAAATGATCAGTCATGCCACCAGGATAAGTAAAATGTTCAGTACTTCATATGAAAAACATTAACAAGGTCACCTTTAGGTATGTTCGTCAACACTAAGGGCAGGTCTCGGCCAAAACCTTAAGGCTTCGCCTTGTTGCAACTTCAAAGGTACGTAGGTAGGTACCTACTTACATTGTTGTAGGTTCGATTTTGAAACCATTAAGTCAACCTAGATAAAACAAAATAAAATAGCTCGATTAAATAAAGATGGTACGTAAAGATGTTAGTTGTACCTGATCAGACCTGATGCAACGACAGCCAACATACTCTCTAATCTGTGGAAGCAACAATCATGGTGGCGGGAACATGGACAGTTGGACGAGCCACCTCGAGCCTGACGTATCAATCATAACTGACAATTCACCAACAGCAGATAGCTTGCGGCTATCTATAGGTAAACTTAGGTAGTTAGCTATACCCAAGAAAAAGTCCTTGGACATCGATATGACAGTGGAACGGCGAATAACTGTGACATTCTTTAAAACAAAAAGGCTTGTTGTTGTTGTCCAGCTAAGGAAGGTTACCTACTTCAGCGACCTGGTATTGCATTCTGAAAAAACTGCAAAGAGTTAATATTATGACTAATAATTATTACTTATTTAGAAAGTTTTCAGCAAACTCTAATAAATCAAGCAGCTGCCACGTCACCGCTGCCCGGTTATAACTCTGTACTAGCTTAGTAGATATATATACCAGTTCTAGCCTTCAGCTAGAGGCCAGAGAGCTCCTGAATGAGATGCGAGTACGAGCATGACACAAGTAATTTTTTACTTGGTAACTAGTTACGTAACTAACTGAAAGATCCATAAAACAGTTGAGGATTACTCAAAATGGAATTGTGAAAACAGCACGTCTGCATCTTAACCAGTCAGTCTAAGTAGTTTCAGCAGATACAGTGTTGAAAAATAGTTATGAAACGTTTGCGCCAGAATCGAATTAAAAATACATTTATATTAGAGAAGCCGTTTAGGCATGAATAGGTACTTTCACACTTTGGATTGTGCTCCAAATGATGACCTTCGAAATTCATAGAAATTTAATGACGACTGCCATTGTTTATTATCTAGCTCCGTACATTGAGTAGGGCTGCGGCTACACGTGATGTGATACACAGTACACAGTAGGTATATGCATGTTCCCAGAATAGTGGAAGTTATAATTTTACCAAAAGGTAGTCGTCTCGTGCAAGAGCACCGTTACTCGATTTATTCGATACACAACTAGTAGACAGCTGCTGCGTAGGAGGTTCACGCATTTTTCAACAAAGAGCTCGGATACACACTCACAATCCACTGGGACATAAGGAAGACAGCTAATATGGTGCCACTCAGAAACCGCGATGACACTCCGATCATGATCACCCGACAGTAGGATCATAATAAATTTGGTAACTTGTGAAGCGGTATGGTATAGCAACAGCGACTTTCACGAAATCAGGAATTAGCTCAGTGCTTTTAGGTTGAACACTCGCCGGTGGGATTTACTTTGCTCACAGCCGAGAAAAGAAAAGACTCAAAGCTGGAATCTGCCGATGTGTCATGACACTTAAGATAGGGTCTGGGGGGTCACTTTATATGACGAAAAACGAACTTTCAGTGCACTGCGGCGCGAGCCGCTCTGTCTGTTTGTATGTATTAAACGTGCCGATTGCACGACAGCTCTCGTTCGTTCGTTTCTCATCAGTATAGAGTAACGCTCCTGTACTTACCGTGCGTCACCATTCCCATGAGCAGTCCAATGATCTTTAGGCAGTTTAGAACAAAAGCTGCATTAGACAGTTTCTTCAGCAGAGACATCGAAATAAAAAATTTATTGCACAACTATCCCCAGGAGCAGTCTACAGGTCACTTTGGGCAGTTCAGAAGAAAGCTGCTTTAATAGAATACCCTACCTCAGCGGAGGCATCAAATTGAAGTGCTATACACTTTTAGAAGCGGTGCACGTTACCCGATTTGTCGTCATCCATGCCGATGTGGCTACAGGTGCGACTGCAGGTGGTTACTCAGGCTTCGTTGGTGTGCCCTTGTATGGCTAACATGACCAACCTTGGCAGTAAACGTTCGTCTGCATATGCCAAAATCACTGATGAATAGCGCACGTTACTCGATACCTTCTAAATAAGTCACTCATAATGATGGCTGATGATGATGATGACCGTGCTAGCAATAGTGCAGGCGTTTCCGCTGAGCATAAAATCTCTTCCCAGACAGGGGGCGTTTGGATCTGGCAACCAGAACAAGAGTGCCAGGTGTGCGCAGCGATGCAGGTGGGACAACACAGCCGCCAGGGCAGGAGTACATGGCTGGGTCTATGCAGCGATGCAGGTAGCACAAACCGGTGGCCAGGGCCAGGACCGGGTGTACGCTGCGATGCAGGTGGCACAAAACGGTGGCCAGGGCCAGGACCGGGTGTACAGCCGCCAGGGCAGGAGTGCATGGCTGGGTCTATGCAGCGATGCAGGTACCACAAACCGGTGGCCAGGGCCAGGACCGGGTGTACGCTGCGATGCAGGTGGCACGAGACGGCGGCCAGCGCAGGAGCACAGGGCCGGGTGTATGCTGCGATGCAGGTGGCACGAACCGGTGGCCAGGGCAGGAGCGCAGGGCCGGGTGTACGCTGCGATGCAGGTGCCACGAGACGGAGGCCAGCGCGGGAGCACAGGGCCGGATGCAGGTTACACGAAACTTCAATTTCACCGAATCGGCCTGCCTACCCTCAGCGGGTAGGTACCGGCGGATCACATTACTCGCCGCACATGCCACAATGTCCCAACATACTGAAACTCGGAGCCACGTGCTTCCTGTAAAAAATCCTATGACGGTCCTGGAAAGCTCCTGTTTGTAAAGCCTTACATAAGCTATAATCAAGTGCATTATTGTAATAGCAAAGTTTTTATCAACTGTTTTCTAAAAATATTAGAAATTGAGGGTAGAAAAATATATTTTTATATTATTATTTTTTTCCTGTATAAAATTAACATTATGCTTTACTTAAAGCGGTCATTAATGTAAGTATCTAGCTCAAGCGCCACTAGTAGGACCGGAATATGTGATCAATCATCACCACGACTATTGAATCGGACCCTACTGCGTGGGATAAAAACCCCAAGCGCCGGAGCATTATGACCAGTGGCTGAGCTTTTAAAAGCAGTAAATAATAGCATTTTACTCACGGCTTATCAACTCAAACCTTCGTTGCGAAATCCTCAGCAATGGCTGCGTGCGCAGCAGCCGGCAGGCCCCGCGCCGCCTGGTCCGCATCACGCTACAGCTCCCGGCAGCGAGGACTCCGCAAATTCCCGCAAATATTTTTCCCCGTCGGAGCGAAGCCGACGAGAACCGTGGCTACATTGAGCCATTTTGCCGAAGTGTTCACTTCAAAAATCAAAAACCAACTGAGGCGCGCGGGCGACTCACTCTATTTATATAGGCACCCGCACCTTGCAAATTAAAGGTGGAGAGAAAAATGGACTTTATTTAACTGTCACTGTGACCCTTATGATGCCGAACACGGAGAAAGTCGAAACGCCATATCTCACAATGTTTAACTAGGTTTCAGATAGGCTCAGACTACATAATAAAAATAGCCTTTATTCCCTTTTTAACACAAAAAGTTTACAGCTTATATTTATATAAGATTTTACCTAATTTTAACTTGCTAACATTAGTTAGTTATCATGCATATTTATAAAGTTTAAAATAGTATTCATTTTAATATTGACTTGCAAAGTTTATATCTTATATTTATAGTATTTTACATAATTTTAGCTTGCTTTAGTTAACATGCATAATTATAAAGTTAAATTAGTATTTAATATTTCAGTATTTTATTCATTATGATATTATTTTATTATAATAGCTAATATAATTGTGTTTTAAAACATTGTAATAATTCAATTGTATTATAACTTTTTCCTTAATCTAGGGGTACCCATTGTTGGGTATAGGCCTCCTCTATAGACTTCCATTTCTCTCTATCTAGGGCATGTCGAGTCCAGATCTTTCCTCCTACAGCCTCTATGTCATCGCTCCATCTTCTTCGCGGTCTGCCCGGGCCTCTCATACCATCTCGAGGGTACCAGCTCACTACTTTTTCACTCCATCTGTTGTCTTTTTGTCTTGTATATAATTTACTGGGTTACTTTCTGCAAAATATTATACAATACAATTTTGGCATAGAGATCGTGTTTTTTCAGAAGAAAAATATACTTATAAACACTTTCATATATATGTAGTTTGTTTACACTGCTTCGCTGTGTAATCCAGTAAAAATATCGCTTTAAAAAAATCGAACGTTTTTGACACGAGTATGTCATATTCAGAAAAAATAACTGAATTGAATACCTAGGGTGACATGCACCAAAGTGTTAAATCTAGGTCTAGTGTCTAATCACGATTTAAGAAACGTTAGTCCATATAAACGTATGGCATAAATCGAGATTTAAATCTAAATCTAGATTCTATATGTTGGTGCAAGTGGACCAAAAGGAGTGAGTGGAGTGTTTCACAAAATTTTCTTTTTATTGTTTCTTAACCAGTTAGTTATGCACTCAGGGGCAATAAAAAAGTTTCACTAACATAATATGGAACGGCAATGGCAGATGGAACCTTTTTCATTGCACGTCATTGTATTATCAGACCCCTTAGCATGAATTTTCATCGTGAACGTGACGTGAAATTTTAGTTCTGCTGGGGCGCAGTTCATATTTTCATACAAAATGACTCGATGACTCTACTTCACGTTCACGATGAAAATTCATGCTAAGGGGTCTGATCTTAGCTCGTTCTCGGCAAGACTCGCCGTACACCAGCTAGCAGTAACTCTAAATTATAGCTTCAGTAGCCGAGGGCAAGGTAACTTGTGCTTCAGCAGACAAGAGCTCACATGTAAACTAATAGCTTAATACAAGTTTCAGTGCTACAGAAGCCTCGTGAAGACGCCAATGCAAACAGGTAATTTGGTAACTTCGATGAGTTTACGGCAACCTTCAAGTAAGTAACTAATCTAGAGGATTAGTTACTAATTTATTCAATATAGCTGTTCCCGCGCGCTTCGCTTCGCCTTAAAAAGTTTTCCCGTGGGAATTCCGGGATAAAAAGTAGCCTATGTTCTTTCCCAGGGTCTAGACCATATGTATACCAAATTTTATTCAAATCCGTTCAGTAGCGTGAGTTTCATGGCGTGAAAGAGTAACAGACAGACAGACAGACAGACAGACAGACAGACAGACAGACACAGTTACTTTCGCATTTATAATATTAGTAAGGATGTTCAATATGCTTACTCATAGCTTCACCGATGATAAAAATCGGGGACAATGATGGCTAAAAGATTTCGTATCTTTTGAATGCTAAATTATTCACATAAAATATAGTAACAATGATAGAGTCAATTGATATCTGAAATAGTTGTAATATATTATGCTTAAAAAGGTTTTTTTAATTATAGGTGGTCTAGTTACGCTGATTTTCTTTCCTACTGAATATCTGCTGCTGCAGTCATAATTTCATATTCTGGCATGACTGCATATTTTATGTCCGTTCGTTTCAAGGTTTTAGAGCGACGGCTTAAACCGTTTAGATAATATAATATGCTGTCTCATTCAATTTTTTAATCTTATACAGAGTGTTGCAAAAAGAGTATACTAAGCCGAAACCTACATGTGCAGCATAGTTTATCTAAGCCCGAAGGTTTCGGCTTAGAATACCCTTTTTGCAACGCCCTGTATAACTAGGGTAGAAAAATAATATATTTAAAAAAATACATTCATACTAGCTTTTTTAACCGACTTCGAAAAAAGGAGGAGGTTCTCAATTCGTCTGTATGAATTTTCTTGGCTAGGATTAATATCATGAATGTTATACAGTACTCGTATGTCATTCACTCACATGTTGTACCTATAATGTTACCGGGAATGTATGAAATAATACATTTCCTGTACTTAACATTAAACAACAATTTGTACCTAATTCTGAATACATTATTTTCCACGACTTCGGTAATTTGCTAAAATCTGACTAACAGATTTGTGTAGGGCAAGCCAGCCTGGCTCAACGTAAAATAATCTAATAATTGAAAATTGATATGCCTATTGCTGCGGGGGTGCGGTATCATGTTCGGCAACTTTAGAAAAAATATAATCCCACCAAAATATTTAATGCATGGCACGGCTTTAGCTCGCACTGCCAAAATATAATCAGGTAAGTACTGTAGAGCCAAGTTTCTATCCCTACATGCTCAGTTACTTAGGTCCTAAGCCAATATTAATAATAAAAACCGGCCAAGTGCGAGTCGGGCTCGCGCACAAAGGGTTCCGTAGCAGCAAATATAGTGTAAGCACAATAACTTAACCAAAATTACAGTTAAATCAACCTATCTCAAAAACTATAAGAGATACTTTGATCAAACTAAAAATCGTTGAAAGAGTTAATTAGCATGCATCACCTCTATTTTTTTTAGAATTTTATACCCCGTAGTTATAAAAATAGAGGGGGGGGGACATACTTTTTACGACTTTGAGAGCTGATATCTCAAAAACCGTTCACTTTAAGAAAAATGTTTTTTAGAAAACTTTATATCATTTTAAAAGACCTTTCCATTGATACCCCACACGGGTATGTACATCGAAAAAAAAAATTTCATCCCTCAGTTACATGTATGGGGGGCCCCACCCCCAATTCTTTTTTTTACTATTTAGTGTCATATTTTTGTAGCGGTTCATACAACACATATTCCCATCAAATTTCATCACTGTAGTACTTATAGTTTCCGAGTAAATCGGCTGTGACAGACGGACAGACGGACAGACGGACATGACGAAACTATAAGGGTTCCGTTTTTGCCATTTTGGCTACGGAACCCTAAAAAGGTTCGTAGAACAAATCTTATTTGTCACCGTCTTTCGCTGTCATCCTCGCTATCGTCTAGGGCGGAAATTTATACTGACTTGCATAGCTGGTTACCGGTAAATAGGAGGTGGTAGACTGTACCTCCACTATCCTCATGCAGCCAGCGCCAGACGCTCTGCCGCTGCCAGACTTATCGATCCGGCAAAAAACGTACTTCCCCCGAACTGGGAAGTGCTGCAAACATAATTGACAGACGGATATCTGTACGGAATTTCATTTTATATCTCCGATAATGCAATATTGGATTGAGTAAAACTTTGAAGTGTAAATACAAGGGGATAAGAATCTGGTTCGTCTCTTTGATGGAAATACTGGCTGCTGTAAAGTTGGTAATCTAATCTTCATGACAAAGAAAGAAAGATTTTATACTTTTACTGTAGCTTTCGTTTATAGTCGTACCATGGGGTCCCGGCTTCGATACCCGATTAAGATATAGTTGTCTGGTGGCTTTTTATTTGCGATAAGGCTCAAACTATATGCTAGGGTTGGAGTTTAGATTTCTGTCGGGTAAATTGCAAGCGGACAATCGCTACATAAAAACCCTGACATAAAGTGGATAGAGCGGTGTGCCTCTGCATACACCATCGGGGATAGACAGGGCTGAGTGATGGAATAAAACGGGTTGTTGCAAAAATGCCAATGTTACGCAAAAGTTAAAAATACTCTTACCTTAGAGGAAAAAATAGAGAAAAAAAGTAAAAGCTAATTACAGATGGCGCTCTAGACGACTTTAGCCGATTCCTCACTCCTAATTGGTTGGGTTAGTCGCCATTTTTCCCTTAATAATGTGATTGGTCAGGACCTGACAGGTACACTTGATTATGCTGCCAAAGTTTCACCTGGTGTTTTGCTCATTGCTGAAACTATAATAGCATCTTAAATCAATGGTCCTGTCTGTCTCTGCGTATGCAAGTCTGCATAGCGTTAAATCCAATACCTCATTATTCCTCAACACTCATTTATGTATCAAGGACACCCTGTATATTGACCAAAATACGTTTATGAAAGATAAAATCACGTTAATTTCTGAAAATTTTGATCTAACAAAGGATTTTAATATCAACAGCAAACATCATTTAAAATTCCTGAAATAATTTATTAACCTACCATAATGGTTTTAAAAGCCGAATTACCTCGCAGGGGATTTCCGAATCAATTTACTTTATAATTAGGATTAAACATGAACCGGGATTCACGTGTCAAACCGGTCATACCCATTTTTTTGGGTTCCGTATCCGAATGGCAAAAACTAACATTAACATTTGGTTTAAATTAATGAACTTTGAAACTACAACTAACATTAAACTGGTGTTTAATGTTAGTTGTTGCCTGTTGCTAGCTGTTCGTGGGGTGTTCGGTATCCGGGCGTAGGTGCGCGGGCGCCGCCTCGTCCCGTTATCTACGCACGGCTGGCGGGAATTGTTTATTTTTTCTCTATGACTGAACGGGTCGCGCCCGGATACTGAAAAAATATTTTATGCCTCTGCAGGCTTATACCTCTCTGTGGCTTATACCTACCTACATAATAATATAATGTATTCGCGGTATCCGGACCGGCTACCTACTTACGTACTTTTATGTAACTCTTATTATATTATGTTATGCATTTATATTGTACCTATTCTATTATTTATGGTTTATTTATAAACTTAGTATTATGCGTCTTATTATTTATAAATATATATTTTTACTTAATGTACCTACTTACTTATATCTACTTATACACCAACCTAGCTTACTCAAATATACACACATTCCACACATACACACACACACACAACACAACACAACCCATCCTAATTAAGTACCTCGCGTTCGTGACTGAGGTCACAACTCTCAGGGCCAGCTGAAAACCAGCGCTGTGGCCTCCTGGGCACAGCACACGCTGAGCTGGTGCCTTTTTGACGCTCTGGACAGCAACCGTGCTTGTTTGTATTATTTTCTGTTTTTTTCTTTTCATATAAATTATTTGTAGTATTCTTTTTCTTTTTGTTTCTGTTTTTTATTGTTCAGTGTGTCAAAAAAAAAAAAAAAAACTTGCTTTTAATGATACAAAACGAATACCACATATTCTTCTTTAGCGTGTTGGTGACAAACAGTGAGAGGTCAATGTCTAAATCTAAGAACGAACGAACAAGATTTGTCTAGAATAGAGATATAGTCGTGGTTAGCGCTGCAGACTTGCTTTCCCGAAGTTTTGGAGCGGCTCCACGGCTCTACCGACTGAATGACAATTCTCGTTCGTTTGTTCGTGATTAAGAGAGTGACCCCCTGGTCTGGGTTTGTCAGCGTAGTGAAAGGATTAGTCAGTCAGAATAGCATTAGTCGCTATCTGACTAATATCACGTATAAAGTACATAAATGACCGTCTACATCAACAGTAATTTCCACACAAAATGGCACTCCTGTATGTATGGCATATTGCTATTGCATTCGGATTAAATTGATATTCGAAATAAATATCACAATATTTTTATGATTGGTAGTGTAAAATTCTCTTTGTATAATTTACATATAAATGGCTCTGGGATGTAATAATAAATAAAAATGTAGCTAAATCTACCTATACTTACAAACCTTTCTCAAAACATGTTGTGAAAAACAGGAAATGTATGTGTACAAGGGAAAATATATGTGTGGATAAATCTGTCCAGTTTTAAATTGAACAAAATATTTTACCTTTATATTTGTTTTTTTGGTTTTAAAGGTTCCGGTCTGCTAATAATATACTATGGTTCTATGTCATTTACAATTACAACACCACTACTACAAGTATCATTCGAAAAGGAATTTTGGCACCAGGATGTAGTTAGTTGGTGGTTGATACAGGATCTTATAAATCACATTCCGGTTTGTACCTAAGCGAGATACTGAGCAACTTACATCAAACGTTTAGATAAGATTTAACCTTTTTTATGTTAACCGACTATTTTATATTTTTCTACGTTTACGTGTTAATTTAATTATAACTGCGCCTTCGTATAACACGTTTATACACACGCACATACAGGGGCTACAATAATTGTTTGTGTGCAGATTCGAAGTAGGTCGAGTAAATAGTTTGAGCACTAAGTGTGACCGCAGATTGATCGGACATTTGAATGCCGGTCGGAGCCGCAGTATCAATCATTATCAAGTGATCACGCGGTGTTAGTTATTATCTGCGGTCGCTACGCTATGATTCACCTGTCGGTCAAGCGAAAGTCTAATACTAATTATCATTATTTTGCTCTTCAGTACCTTGTCAAACTAATAACCCGCCTATTCATTCTTTCAAAGAATGACAGTTGGTTAGTTTGATGAAGCACACAAAAGTGTTATCGCAGCTAACTTCAGGAACTATCAAGTTGTTTGGACCGAACTGTATATCTAGATTAGTTGAATCGAACAGCTACCGTACTACCACCGCGCATTCTTTCCTTAATCTTTAAGCAGTTAAAACTGACTTAAATTGTATGGATCTGACATATTGTTTGATATAAGTGAAGCTGCTGATTGTCGATATATATTTTTTTTAAGCTTATGTAGTAAAGTTCAGACTATTCATACAAAACTAGAGGCAATTCCAGAAAATAAATAAATCGATGATATCCAAACGGTTTTCGTGATAAATAATGTGGAATATTTCAATGTGACATGGTCCTATTTATAAGAGTTACCGCTTCGCCGACGTTCCTTGGCAAAGTGGCACGTCCTAGCTTGATTTATGTAAGTCTGATTTCGGCCGGAAACCTTTGTGACGACATCAAGATTCGTAAGAGCTTCCCCGAGTTGATAGTTATCACTTTCTCACAGAAGTGTTTGAATTATTTTCATGGGACGCGGCTATTTGTTTGTTTTTCCACGCCCTCGGATTTAGCAATAAACATAAAACTTGATAGGAAGTGGGCAGAGTTTGGCATCTATCATGAACTTATTTAATTTTACTAGATGGATACAATCATGTCAATAATGGTGACCATCAGCCCGTAATCCTCTAGTATAATATACAGTAGTACATTGCCCTCTTCGAAGGAGCGCCCAACCCAACACAACTTCCTCAGGTAGCTCCTACTGGCTAGTTTTTACTCAGTTTGAATAGTAACGAGTAAACGCGAATTTGTATGGCGCGAGAGAGTCGTCACCTAAGGTAGTAAAGGGGTAAGTAGCTGCAATAGATCCGCGCCATACAAATTTAAGTCGATTTTCCCTGCTCGATCGGTTAAAAACCTACCTACCTAAACCTACTCTAGGCCTCTCAAGACTCACGCTTTTTACGTTTTTGCGGATTTTTGACAAATATGATCATCCCATTGCCATTTCAGCCTAGATTTTTAGCTTAGCTTTAAATTGTTATGGCGGTTACCTTAGACCTTGTACCAGATAAGGCTCTATTACTAATTTGCTTCAGATATCTGATAACCATTCGTTAGTTCATTGAAAGTAATGGAATACAACCTTGTGAACAGTATACTTACATAATTCAGTCTAATAGGTACAAATAAGGTTAAAAGATAAAGGTAAGGTAGGTATCAATATCATAAAATTTTAAGACGTCCTTAGAATCACGATTTAGGGACACCCTTTCCGTTGAAAATCGCTGCGATTAACTGAAAATACGAGTTCTAGATTGGTACCTCAGCATTGTTTGGTTATAAAGAGCCTCCCACGGTCATAGAGAGTCATTGACTGTCTTCTGAAGTTTGTATCCTAAATTAATAAACTGATGTGAAGCACCTTTCCAGTAGTTTTTTTATAGTATAATGATTCTATTGTAATTAAAGTAAAAACCAAAATCGCTACTAAAGTGCAAAATTCCTCTTGATGATGTATTTTCCTCTAGGAGAGTATACTTTTAAAAAACCTCATCAATCTAAAGTTCCAGTGACCGTATTATAAGAGTAAAATGATCTCGTTAAAAAATCCTTACCACTTACCCATTTTAAAAAGGACATGCGATTTTAGATTTTATCTGCAACGTCATAGGAGTTTTCTGCTGGTAGGTTTTGAGCGAAGAAAGCGATCAATCACAGTTCGTGACTAATCTGGCTTTCTTAAAGAGATTAGGATGCGACGAGACGCGCTCCGGCACCCTTCAGACGCGGCTGGCTTTACCCTAATCGGGGCTTAGAGTGTGCCCGCTGCAGTAATGTGTGGAACCTTCAGCAGCCTCAAGGTAAGCGTCCACCTATCGGTATCTTACGTATCAAACGGATTGTCATAAAGTTATGGAGAAACGGCGACGTCTGCAATGCCGACGCATTTGTGTGAATCACTATGAATACTGGATATGATGCGTCCGTTGCGTTCGATTCGATGCCGAAAGGTGGACGCTTACCTTCAAAGTATACCTGGTCTATCTATTCACAGCTTTGTCACTGTGATATACAATTATAGAACTATGCGAACTCACACGGGGTCACTCAAGCATACGAAAAACTAATACATTTTTTTCTTTAAATTTCGAAGCGCCCGGCGGCGGCCCCCTTCTCCATCGTTATTGTTTTGAGAAACTAGAGTAATTCTCCAGAGTACGATGATAAAGTATGTTTTAGACTACTTATATAAAAGTAAATAATATGTTTATTATGTAACATTTTGAAATACCAAAAAAAATGAGGCAAGTGCTATATTTCTCAGAATCATTAACATTTTATCAAAGTAAAAAAATAATCTTTTAACTTTTCTACAATTTTATCCTTACTAAGTCGAAATACGCGTAAACCGTAAATCTCACCCGAAGGATTAAAACCCTAGTCTAGTTAGGGCTAGTTCGACCAGCGGAGCAGATTATAAAGGAGCCGAGTTTTGTGCCATGATCACTTCAGGTGCAAATATAACAGATATTGGTAGCGAACTAGCGAATCCGAAGGCGGCACTTCTTAATTTTGGAATGTAGGTAAAATATCTAATTATAAACGACAGCGCTAATTTTAGAAAATGCATTCTTCAGAATCGTACCTACATTATTGTAACATAATAAGTAATGCCTAACATTGTTGAATCTTACGTACATTAAAACTACGTTTGATGAAAATCTCAATAAAAAACCCCGCGCAACCTTACGTTGAATTCCTAACAGAATCAGCAAGGCTCTGAATGAGTATATTTCTCCTTTTCCTCAAAAAGGCATCTTATTTGGATTGCAGAGAAATACTTGAACGGAGGACCAACTATCTCAGTTACAGTCCACACTTTTTATCGTTGCAAGCTTTTGCACTCGTGCTGATTGTTTGCAAAAACAAAATCTACTGCTTCTGAGATTCATACATATTCGAGATACATTCGCAAGTATCTGCACACCCGGGGGATGCAAAAGGATAAAACGTGATACTGCTATTACGAGTATTCTCATTCACACCAGCGTAGTGCAGTTTGGTTCAAACAACTTGGTAGTTGCACTTTTGGACAAACTAAAAAAAACGTTATTTCAGTCTTTCAAAGATTGACAGTTGGTAAGTTTGACAAAGCAACCAACTTCAGGAACTATCAAGTTGTTTGGACCGAGCTGTACGGCGCTCAAACTGTAGAATAAAACTAATGTTTTGAGGCATTTTTGATCATGGTGTTTCTTTTTTTGAAGAATCGCCTGCTCCAATGATTATTGCAGGTATTCAGGCATTCAGGCAGCACTCCATTTTCAGGTGTGTCTTTTTGACACTTATTATGCGATAGAGCTTATAATATTTTCAAAAATGATTGAAATAAAAATAAATAAAAACCAAAAGTGGACTTATTATCGGGGCTTATTATTTCATACAATACAAACAGTGTTCACAGAGTTTTAGGTAACAATACAATACAATATACTTTATTTGCACCAAACACAAAAGCTACAAAACAGAAACTTAAAGATGAAACAGTACAAAGATGCGGCATTATTGCTGATAACAATCTTTACTTTAAACAAGTAACAATAAACAGCATATTAAATTGAACAGAATTTCTAGAAATCTATCGTTCTCATCCATTTCTCAGAACAACCCTTAACTAGTTATGATTTCAGCTAGAATCCTCTTTGTGAAATGTGCTAAATACCACTATAACCACATCTATCTAGACCAGATAACAATCAGCCTTAACGATACATTGAATGTGGGCTTCAAGCCTGTTTTTTTAACTGTTACATTCCATTGCAATCTGGCTAAATAAGGTTAACCTGAATGAATCAACTTCAACAACCTGGTTGGGTGACCAAATTGCTAACGGTGGTGAGAACATCGGTATCCCACTTGCTAGCTGACCTCTCTTGTCATTCAATGGTGGCTCAATGCTACCAGTAGTCCTCAACTAAGATCTTAAATTTTGTAGACCCCCAAATTGTATGTGTTATGCTTGTAGGAACAATTGAAAGAAGTGATACCTAGTGATAGTTTCATCTTTTTTTTTCATACATACATATGCTCGCGACCGTATTCCCCGAAGAGGTTTTCAGAGGTGACTCCCAAGCGAGTCACCCGCTTTTCGCTGTACATTTGTACTCACGTGATAGGATTTTTTTTCATTTTCATCATAAAAAAATATGAGTTGAATGCTACGTGGATAACTTCGTTCGTAGGTTCTTAAATTATAGTTAGCAATACATTTGCTGTTAATACATCCAATCGACATGCAATCGAATTACATTAGCAGAATCGATCCCTTGAGATGAGTCGATGACATCGCTGCGGTTCTAAAGACGCGCATCTCAACATGCGCCCGGAGTCGTAAGGCCTCCTACTCATTTCCATTCAAACTTTATACGTTAAAAAATACCAACGCACCATTAGCCAAATTGCCAAAGGCAATTGCAGTCGTCGTCATTTCGTTAAGAGCTCGGACGTTCAGATTTTACTTTTGTCGTCTGGGTCCTAAGAGAGGGCCAATAAAATCCACGAGCGCTGGCCGGGGAGCCATTCTGTGCCGAAGGGGGCTCGGGACATTTTTCGGGCACCTCCATTAGTGATACCGTATTCTTTTTGGTACAGGGCCCTAAGTGCCGATATTTCAGGGCCCAACTCACATTTTTCTTGCTTTTGTGGATTAAAAAAATACAAATTTAAAGCTAAGTTATTTGTTATTTTGCCATTTATATTTTGAATTGAATCCAGATATAATGTTGCACACCTCGAAACAAAACTTAAGTCTAACTTAAATAACAGAAATGCACAAAATTGCGGTCTTATCGGCAAAAGCCATGTCTTCCAGGCAACCGTTACAAAACCAGGAAAAACACAGGAAGTTAATAGTTGTAATAATATACATTTTCAGAAGTCAACTTATTTATTGATATTATTATGTATGTATCTGCTGTGGAAGTGTAGAAAGGTTCTGGAGTGGAGACCCCGTGTCGGCAAACGGCGTGTCGGTCGCCCCCCAACCCGTTGGTCTGATGATCTGCGGAAGGTAGCGGGAAGCCGCTGGATGCAGATGGCGGGTGACCGTTTGGGGTGGCGATCGTTAGGAGAGGCCTATGTCCAACAGTGGACTACAGAAGGCTGAGAGAGAGATGTAATGTTCCATCGATGCCGAAACATTAACTATTTCGCAAATAATGAATTTAAACTACGACTGGATGTTCCGAGGGATTTGTTGCGCTTTGGAAGGGTTTTCCCGTGGGATTTTTGGAAAAGTTGTCTATTAAATCATTCAGGGTGTCGGCTAACTTCGTGCCAAGCTTCGTTGTACCGATTTCGGATCACAGAATAATCAAGATAATTATTCTGAGTGTAGGTGAGCCTTAATATTGATATCGGCGAGTTGAGGGTAGAGGATAATATCCACGTAAGCGAGCAGCGCGTGGGCACTTTTCACTTTTTTGTGAGCAGCCGTGGTGAGCAGACGGTCAGATGGAGGGAGTGATCGGTGCCGTGGGAGCTTGAGGACCAGGCGCGTGGAGCCGAGGCGGAACACCGTGTGCGAAGCTAAGTCACCTTTCTATTCGTATTTACTTTTTGTCTCTCGTATATGATTGAGAAGTTATACCTACACTTTATTTCTTGAAGGACGCTAACCCACGGCTGCAATTTCCATCACACTGGTATAGGGATTAGATAGGTACACTAAAGGTCTTCTACCTCGCTCATTCAGTATTTAGCTAGCTAGAGAAAAACCTACACATTACACATTCCCTTATTTTAGCTTTGGTTCAACTTATTTTAGTTTAGAATAGGGACTTCTGGATAGATACAAATAGGCAGAAGCGGGCTGGTGATGATGATGATGATGATTATCAAATAACTAAAACCTGACAATAGATCTCACTTCAAAAATAATAAATTCTTATCAAATAAAAAATATACACCTACCTTCAAATTTGTTCTATGGTTCTTTGTTCAAATTATTGATTTTTCATTAGGTAAATAAATACTTCTATAGAATCTATGCTATAGTAATTATTCAAAGAATAAAGTAGATACATACTTAAATAAACTTTTCAAAGATGATTTATTGTAGTATCTATATGGCAGAGAAGATTATTTGACTTTGAGTTTAAAAACAAGTAACAGCGCAGGGAAAGAATTGATTGACGGAGAAATTTACTCTAATAAGTGTCAAGATATCACAAATAAGGGTCCTAGATACTTAAACTAAATCATTTCTGGTCCTATATTGCTCAATAAATACAAATGGCTTGAAGGTAGATCAGATTCCTGTCCAATTTGCATATTTTCAGAAAGTTATGTAAATTCTTACCCATAGAAGTGTTTGTTTCCTTGTTAAATCAATAAATTCTAATGTAAATAAAGATAGCACGGATATAGTAGGAATAAAGTTAGCTAGGATATATTTATTACAACTATTTATAATATATTTGAATAAGTTTATATAATATTCACTATTTCATAACAATTATCCTATATTCCAATAAGATCAAAGAATATTCACTATTTCATATTATATATTTAATCTTTTAAAATAATACCTAAATCACTTCCCACTTGGCTACAAAATTAGAGTCATATTATTATATTTTCAAATACTTATCTATTATGAAATTCATGATTTAATAAAGTTACTATACTGTAAATTATTGAACTATTCTAGTTTCAGTTAATTTATGATTATAAATATGATTGTCCCTTTAGCTTTGACAACATGTATTCATGTTGATTTATTTACATGAAATAAATATAAAACATGTAAATATATAAGGTTAGGAGCAAGGGAAGTGATTAATAAGTTGGTCGGAGGAATGTCCAAGTCAATGGTTGTGTTCCACGAGGGCTCCGATTGAATATTTGCTATTATTTATCTATTTTAGAGTCTTATATATTGATTCAATCGGGTGTAGTGATCAAGGCCTACAAAGCGTATGGAGGGGCTTCCCTTATTAACCAACACCAAAAAACATTATTATCTATATTATTATCTTTATGTACTTACCTGTAAATATGTATTTATCGTACAAATAAAAGTTATACATCAAAGTTGTAGTATATAGGTCAATAATTATAGGCAGGTAGGAAGTATGTAATCAGTTCTAGGTCATAGTTTTATTTAATTCACTATCTTTCGTTTATTGGGTTACAACACAACGTAGGGTTTCCCTGGATGTTTCATGGCCAATTCAAAGCAGTATTTGTTTCACTCTTATTTCACTCAGGTTAGTTTTGTTGGGTGTTTTCAAATATCTTAGTAAATCCATTGAGTAGGTAGGCAGGCGGTAGGGCGAAACGTTACAGAGAGAGAGAGAGAGAGATATCTGCTGTGGAAATATAAGTACCTAGTAAGCCTAACAAAAAAATACTTTTATAACGATCTCAAACCTTTGGAAATTCGTAAAAAGTATCTATGAAAAAACTGCGTTTATATTTGCGTATTTTCAGGAGTTTAACAACAAAAGTTGTTCAGGATGAACAACTGAGTGACCCTCTTTTTTCATACTAAACAGCTTTTGCAACACCCTGCATATAATGAGCTAATTATGCCATAATACTATAAAGCAGCTGAAACCTTGTCGAAACTGTTCTGCGACTATAATTATGTTCGGTTGACGCACGAGACACTAGTGCGGGGCCAAACGTACTCACATTCACTTTTAATTCTCTCTACGGAACCCCAGAGAGTGCTCTGCTGTTCAGATTAGGTACGCTAAAGTGGTAAACTTCTCCAATTCGGAAAGTTCACTATCACGTTAAAACTAAATTTTGAATTTCCACCGCTTCAAATGTGTGTTTATTGGCTTTGTCTCCAATATTCAGTTGTTAGTTTCGGCTGTTCTGTGTCATTATTATTGTGTTGTTCATTATAACGTTCATGCTCTAATTTGTCAATGTATCAAAGTTGGCGTTTGCTGCTAACTACGTTTGCTGTATTTGTATATTATGTTTAATATACAATTATTATGGTATGTAATTCTAAAAGGTTGTCTGGAAGTATTGGCTGTAAGCGATAACAATACCTTTTACACTTTCACAAACATTGGATCGTTATGAAATTCGGTACTAAACTATATTAATTTTATTGGTATTGTTCAACAATAATTGTATTCTTGAATAGTCTATCAATTTTCTTTCCTAATCTCGTTGTGGAATGACTCGTTGCCGCTGAAGATACATAAACACTTGTCTATAATCAGATAGCTTCTGAAAAATAGCAATTATCTACAAAATCTACATCTCATTCACTTTGAAATATTTTCTTATGCCTTCAGAAACTTTTTCCTTTTGTCAGCTTAACAGATAAATATCTGTATCTGGAGGGCATTAGTTGATCGGTTGGCGGACGGGGTCATAAATTCGAATCCAGTCAGAGCCGGCCGCTCTATGCCGACTGCGGCTTTGAATAACAAAAGTTACAATGTTCACGAATACCTAATGTGATCTGAGTGAGAAGAGCGGAAAAGTTGTAATAATGTTTAGTATTTTTTATGCTAAGCTAAGCTATGGCATAAATAATTCAGTATCTACATATACATATTTCATCAAAATATGCTCGTGAAAGCATGTGATAATTATGTAAAATGCCTAAAGCACAACGAGTTGTATCTGGACACGAGCAAACACCGCAAAAGTGTGACCAGTCGCCTCGCCGACCGAGTTTTAGCCTCGTAATTGAATAATCCGTCGCCATCCCCAAACTTTATTCAATAGGTAACAGCGCCGCCGTCACAAAGCGGGCATTAGGAATGTACAGACCAAATTACAGGGGCTAAACTTTTCAATTAACTGGGACAATTTAAAAAATCGAGCCCAAGACGGTAGATGTCTGGGATTTCTGTGAATTCGGGCTTTGAATTTTGGGGATTAATATAAAAGGAATGTCGGCCGGAGGTACCTGCCGTCAACATCACAAGTTTCAGGTCCGCAATAAAAAAGGGAATTTGTGCCAGACGTAAATTAGCTTCAGATATCCATTCCGGCTCGAGCCAGAGTGCTGGATAATAAATCGAGAAAGGGTCAGCGGCCTTCGCGCGGCCCGAGCAACGCAAATTGTCAAAACGTGAATCATTTTATTAACTCTTCTTCTTTATTTATCGTGCAGGGACCGTCGACATTGATTTTGCAAAAAGCGTCCTTTATGGTAGTCGACATCTGAATTTAAAAAGGATAATTTATGCTTCAAATGGAATGGGATTTCATTTTTTCAGAATGAATAACTCTATAACAGAATGCTGTTCGTTTCAGTTGGGTCGTCGTTGTATTTTATCGGGAACAGTACCTACGTACGTACCGTATACTAACAGAGTACATAGAAAAAATATTTTAGCAGCGCTGCAGCTGGAGGCCAATTAATGTTCAATGTTCATAACTTTGATCAAAGATAACATACGACTCATACGAGAAAAAAGGGTGGTAAAAATGTCATTTTAATTAAACGAAACTTGCACGGTTCTTCTACTAACACTGTCTATTTCTAATCGCAACGATAAGAGTAAGTCGTTGTTTACTTTTAAATTTGTTCTATTTGGGACTTGTATAAAAAAACTTAAAGTGAACCCCCTCTTTTTTTCAAAGTTGGTAAAAGCCTTATTAGTTTTAGTTTTTTTAAAAGAACATAAATGGTAGTCCTTTTAAAAAGATTTACACGACAATAATTGCTTCGTGGGTTTTATGTTTCCGGTTTAATGGCGCTGTCAAACAAAATTGTAAAATGACAATATGCCTGTTTTTTATAAATAAAAAAAAAATGACAATTCAAAGTAGGTATAATTTGCTTTGTTACGAATATTTTTTACTTTGACCCCTATTAACTACGAGTACATTGCTTGCTATTGGACCAGATCTGACGTAGGAATAAACATCAAACAAATTAAACGAGATCAGCAGTACGTGTGCGCCTTCCGGCGGTTTATGACAAAAACATTGTTAAAACGATTTTTTTCTACAGTTTTAAATGACTGTTTTTTTTCTGATCGACAAACAAAACACAAAAAATATTTTGTTTCGGTCTGAAGACTCTGAAGTTTTGATATTTTTTTATTATGAATGCAGATGAAGTAAACAAACATTGTTAAATTGTTCGTTCTATCTATTTCCTCTCTACTATTATAATGAGAAAGTAATACTGTATGTCAGTATGTATGTTCGCCTAGACGACAAAACCACTGAGCTAATTTGTTGCAGAAGTTGATAGTGGAGCCTGAAAATAGTTATAGTATTACAGTACTTATAATGTTTAGTAGAAACCAGGGAAAATCAGTTCCCGCGAGCTTCACTTCGCCTTTTAAAGTTTTCCCGTGGGAATTCCGGGATAAAAAGTAGCCTATGTTTTTTCTCAGGGTCTAGACCATGTGTGTACCAAATTTCATTCAAATCCGTTCAGTAGTTTTGGCGTGAAAGAGTAACAGACAGACACAGTTTAGTTTTGTATTAGTTAGGATGAATGCTACTCATGTAAATCCACAATAATATTTGTAAATATAAATACTTAGGTTCAATAAGTTGCCCTGCCAAAACAAACATTGAAAGTATATTTTTAGACCAATTTCTTCTTACAAAACTCAAATCGGAAGTTACTCATTTCCAACAAAATAACATTTTCCATTTACATTCCGAATGACTTGGCCTAAACGCGTCGACTGCGTCAAGTAAACGAAACAAAGGGAGAAAAACCTACTTCTTTGTTGGGCCCCATTTACGAACATTCTGGAGTTAACAAACTTTTTGTCGCAACTGTGTAAGAGCCTTCCCGACCTTAGTGGGCAAAAAGTACCTAATTCCTCACAGGATTTCACCAACTAAAGTGTTCTTTCTTCCTTCTAAGTTAACTGAAATAGATATATTTTACTCTGGCAGCAACGTTTCACTAAATATAAATTTGAAAGTTTAGTTTGAGCTCCGGTTTATTACTTAAATCATAATTATTTTATGTACAAAATTAGATTCAATTAATAAGAGCTCTTCTTTCTACAGGAGCTATAGGATTCTTTTCTACTTTTAATTACCAACGTTAAACAAAGGTTGGTTGGAAGAAATTGCTTCTTGGCAATAAGCCCGCCTCTGTA